>NW_027507785.1:94106811-94374311 GCF_037356315.1 Lithobates pipiens
GCACACTGTGCAGGGACCGCCCTATCAGCTCTCCGCTCTCCTCTATGGGGGATCGGATGAGCACGGACCGTCTGTCTGTGTTCATCCGATCTGCTCTGCAGACGGATAGAAAAATAGGATTTTCCTCCGTCTGCAGAATCGGACAGTAGCGGAGGCGAATGATAGCGGGTGTCTGCGGATGTTTATCCGCAGACACCCGCTATCCCATTCATCCATCCGCAAACGGATGGATGAAATACGGACATACGGTTCGCATGTGTGAAAGGGGCCTTAGGTATCTGAGAAAACAACAAGTTTGATTTTCCATAGCAGTCAGGCAGTCATTGGCCTGAGGTTTCTACTGAACCTGACAATGAAGGGAACACAAAACTTAAATAAAGCTATAATTATGCTCTTGGTAGGCAAAGGTCCTTCCTGGATCCAATAAAGTTAGTGAGATCCAATGAACTAAATGAGATTGATTTCTTGGATCCGACACTTAGATAATTTTCAGAAATATATTAAAATGGGGTTTCTTTTGAACAAAAAATATTATCCAATCTGCTTATAAATTATGAAAAATTTAAATTGCTTCTTCCTTCCTGAACACAACTATGCGAAGCTAGCCAGTTTGTTTTTAGGTAATGTTGAATAAAAATTTCTGTGGACATTGTATAATGACTCAATGAGTTTGTGGAAGGTTGCCTTGATCCATTTTATTTTTGTGATTGCAAGCTGGTTGAAATTGGTTAAAATTGCCTGAAAATCAGTATGTGCGGCCAACAAAAGTTAGACAAATGTATGGTCATCTAAGCAGTTTATAGATATTTTTATGTGGACAAAAATCAGGATGCATACAAAGCCAAATCTGGAATAGTGCTGTTAAATAATTGTGACTTGACTTTTTAAATAAAACATTTTCAAGCCAGGTTAATGTTGCTGCATTTGCTAGATAATGGTTTTCTTTCAGAAGCCTGACATCAATGAGGCATGCAGCCTATTTCAGAGTGTGTTGCCAGTTTGCCATTCCATCTTTCTGCGTGTTCAGAGGTTTGGAAATTGCTTTTGATTGTCATGTCCTGTAAAATTATCAGCCTGAAGGATAAATGAAATCTATAGTCTTTTCATTTTTTTCATATATATATATGTGAATGCGATAAGCTTAAAGCAAACTATAATGGCTTTTTTTTTTGTCAATTTTGCTTTAAATGTGTTTTTGAAAGTTTACAGTCTAATAAAAGGATTAAAAAAAATGTTTATGGTTTGCCCAAATACTTTTTTTTTTCTTTACAATATAACCTTTACTATTGGTTGTATCCATGACACTCATTTTGCAGAGTATACTGGTCCTTCTTATAAGAAAGGACAGCACTGCTTGCGTGTTTGTTGGTTGTGTTTAAATTATTGACATGGTCCTTTCTTCACTAGAAGGGGGGAGGGGTTTGTCCCTGTTCTGAGTCATTTAACAGTGCGTAACCAGATTTCTTCTGTTATTCACATCCATGCGCTAAAAATACCACATGTCCAATAGACGGTTGCAGCAGATAGGAATTAATGTATGTAATTATTATAATGATTGGTAAATGTACCTATATATGATGCTGCTTTTCCTAATAGATTAGTAATGTGTGGTCTTTATTATCCCTGATGAAGCATAACTGGCGAAACGCGTTGGAGGACTCATCACAATAGTGCTCAGTCTCAAAAAACTATGCAGGAAATCGTTTTATGAACTGTCATGCTGTATGAGGAAATGGATGCAGTGGCATGAACTCTTTTTAATATTTTGAAACTATTACATATTAAAATATGTAATATTTTAAGAAATTAGTCTATGCTTCTCTTCCTGGCCTGCAAAATCTGACTTCTTTGTTTCCCCTCCTTTTTTGCTAGTATTCCCAACATAGCTGTACGGGTACTTTCACACTCTGCTTACCACCTACTTGCTCAGCAGGGGATCTATCCGCTGATCCCCTGCTGAGCAGGTGGTTGACAGGTCCATGCCTGCTTATGCAGAGCAAACATAGACACAGCCCGCTCTCTCTATGGGCAGTCAGATGTAAACGTTTATTTACACCCATCAGTCAGTGCCACCAGATTCGTCCAGACAGAGGGGAGCAGATCCCACTTCTGCTTGCTTTTCCTGAATTGAATCAAATTGGAGGTAGGTGGGTGTAAATGGACATATGTCCGTTTACACCTGTCTGTCTAAAGAGAAGAATGGAGGTTCAGATCGGGTCGGCCTCAAAAACGGACAGGTAGACCTAGAATAAATAGTCATGCAGTAGTACCATATAGTTAATTGATAATATAGGAAAATATTTATCCCTCAGTACCTACTCCCCTCTTCCAAACATGTGAACCCCGTACTTCATCCGCCCATTATTCCCCACAGTAAATCTTCCCCTTAGGTTCCAAGTCAACCACAACTACATTCCCCAAATCTAAGCCATGGTCAGAATCCCACCCCCGCAGAGTGATACGGATGACTCACCAACGGTCTTGGAAAGCACACCACTTACATGGATAAACTTATCAGGGCTTTGGGGATCATCTAACCCCCCCCCCCAGAGCACACTGGAATACAAGCTCTTAGATTCCCCCAGGCCTTCTACACCGTTCCTTTTATTTGGTCCCGCCCACGCTGTAACCCCATGACTTAGTACTTATCCATGGCAATGCATACACAGAGCCTGTATGACTGTGAATGGCATTGTTTTGTAGACGCTACTGTTTTTTTTTTATAAGTTGTCTCAACATGGAAGAGATATTGTTTTTTTCGTTTGTTGTAATCTGTTAAAATTCAATAAAATCTTTAAACAAAAAAAATATAGGAAAATATTTTATTTTAAAAATAAACATTTACCACACATTATGATATGATATCTGTTCCCTAGAGAGTTATGGGTTTCTGAAAGAGAGCACAGAAAATGCTGTTTGCCTTCCTACTCTTTTTCTGTGGCCGAAACATGTATGTACATTCTTGTGTGAACAGAGAAAGGAGTAATATGTCACTCCACTGACTCATTCAGTTGCTGTGTAACTCAGATCATGATCTCAGAAAATGATGGCCTTTTTTTCAGTAAAGCTACTAAAAATAGCCTGAAGAATATGTGATTAGGAGTCTACTCCACCTGAATGCCTAAAAATGTAAAATCGTATTCTCAGAAAAGTTATATATATATATGTAATCTTTTTTTTTTATTACACATCTGAATACAGCTGCATTGTTTTCAATGGAGCCATTCACACAGGTGCATAAACATGAGCTGCTCACACAGGTGCATAAGCATGAGTTTACGCGCTTACGCATTTACGCATTACACATAAACTCATGTATACGCATTTGTAGGTGCATAACTGAAGTCTTTGACTTCATTTACACAACCAGAAAAGTTTTACTGATGTTATTACACAAGGAGAAAAGTTCCTGTGTAATGATCAGTAAAATACTTGAGTATAGATGCGTCTAAACATGTAAAGACGTGTATGAGTACATCATTTTCTTTAAATGATACTTTATCTTTCTCCTTTGTTTAGACTTAATACAAATATGTATACGTGTGTTTACATGCATGTGCTCATTCAGCATATAGTGTAATGCCGCGTACACACGATCGGAATTCTCGTCGGAAAAAGCTCTGATGGTTTTCCTGATGGAATTCCGCTCAAGCTGTCTTGCCTACACACGGTCACACCAAATTCCGATCGTTTATAACGCGGTGACGTACAACACGTACGAGGGGGCTAGAAAAAGGAAGTTCAATAGCCAGTAGACAATAGCTTCTGTCTCGTAGTTGAATCTGAGCATGCGTGATTTTTGGCATGTCGAAATTGCATACACACGATCGGAATTTCTGATAGAAAGTTCTTCCGTCTGGAAAATTGAGAACATGCTATCAATTTTTGGCTGGCGGAAATTCAGACAGCTAAATTCCGAAGGAGCATACACACGGTCGCATTTTCCGATGAAAAGCTCTCATCGGTCTTTTTCTGGCCGGAATTCCGATCGTTTGTACGTGGCATTAGATGTAGATTTTTGGATTCTATGTTACGGATCTGAATGCACTGTTTACACACCTGTGTCAATGACTCCTTTGCAAACAATGCAGCTGTGTTCAGATCCATAAACAAAAACCACTTGTATATGTGTATATGATTTTTTTTCTTTGGCTAAATGAAGCCTAAACAAAGGGAAAAAATAAAGTATTATTAAAACGAATTATGTACACATGCACGTCTTTATGCATTTCACCACTTGCCCACTGGGCACTTTCTCTCTCTTGCTGTGATTGGCTATTTACTCAAATTTGTGATCAGCTGTGTGTGTACGACACAATGATCACAGATCCGTGACGATGCGCACTGTGAGCCCACTCTATAACGCGATACCACGGGAAGTGGTTAATTGCATCTTTATGCAAGTATCTTACTGATCATTATGCAGGAACGTTTCTTCTAGAAAACACATGTGTAGTAACATCATTAAAATTTTTACAGCTATGTGAATGAAGCCTTAAACTGAACTTCAGGCAAATATAAAAGGCTCAAAGAAATGCAACTGTTTATTCATTAATAACTCACGGTTTCACTAAAAATACACTAAAACCATTATTAGCGGACACAAACAACAAAGAACCTTATTCTTTTTTTAATTGTTTTTCTAAAAAATAAATTGAAATGTATAATTTTTTAAAAATGTTTACATTAAGAGTTCCCTTCACTGGAACTAGGGGGCCAAGTCGAAACCTTGAAAAACAACCTCACACCGTAACCCCCCCCCCCCCACCAAATGATTTGGTCCAGTGCACAAAGAAAGGTCCATAAAGACATGGATGAGCGAGTTTAGGGAGGAGGAACTTAACTGACCTCAAGCCAATAGAACACCATTGGGATGAATTAGAGCAGAGACCGCGAGCCAGTCGTCCAACATCAGTGCCTAACCTCACAAATGCTCTTCTGGAAGAATGGTCAAACATTCCCATAGACACACTCCTAAACCTTGTGGACAGCCTTCCTAGAAGAGTTGAAGCTGTTATAGCTAGAAAGGAATAGCCAACTCAATATTAAACCCTACGGACTAAGCCCACGTACACACGGTCGGAGATTTCCACAACCAAATCCGTCAGATTTTGTCCATCAGATTTAGTCTGACGGATTGTGTCCGAAACTGTTGCACGGTCGGACTAAGTTGTCGAAAAATCCGATCTTTCAGAACGTGATGACGTAATTTCGTTACGATGGGACTAGATTCAGGCTAGTAGCCAATAGCTTTGATGTAGGAATTTGATCTGAGCATGTGTGACACTTGGTCTGATCAAAATGCTCTACACATGATCGGATTACATCCGACCGGCCCAGTTGGTCGGGAAATATTTCCAACATGTTGGAAAATTGGGTCCGACGGAGATTCGGATGGAATCAGTGCGTTGCATACCACACACAGTCGGATTATCTGACGACACGGTCCGATAAGACGCATTCTGACGGATTCTCCGACCGTGTGTACGCGGCATAAGACTGGGATGTTATTAAAGCTGGTGTGCGTGTAAAGGCAGGTGTCCCAATACTTTTGGTTATATATATATATATATATATATATATATATATATATATATATATATATATATATATATTTGAATGTAAAGCTTTAGAAGGGAGAAAACTGCTCTAGTTGGTTTTCGTGACATTGTGGGTTATCTTGCGTAAGTGTGTGAAGCTCAAGCAACTAGCATCGGAGCAGCTGATAACATCTTAACAGAGTTTTACAGGTTTTTTTTTTTTCATTTGTGGGCATCATTACAGTAGTAGTAGATCACTTGCTGCAGGGGAAGCAGGCAATAGCTAAATTCATTGTACTTTCCTCGTGTACGGCTCTCAGACCTCTAAAGAAAATGCTGATGACATGACAGATACCTCATCAGCATTTCTAGTCACAATATAAAAGCATTTCAGTTGTATATTTCTAAAGAAAACACATATTGATTTCTTTGTAGTTCAATCTAAGTCCCAAAAGCGTAATCAGTTCCTGTAATAGTGCTGTTCTCAAGTTGCCAATAACAGCTTTAACCCTCATTTTACACCTATTCCTTAGTACCCCTCCAAAGTCCCACAAATACCTGCTGATCCTGCCAGGGAAGCCCACATAATGCAGCTTCCTGTGGCAATGTGGCAACGGTGCTGCACTAATCCTACATTCAGAGCAGAGTTGCCACTCTCATGTAGCCTGTGTCTGCTACACTACAGCTGAAAAAAAAAGAAAAAAAATGTAGCAGGGGGCGTGGCTTCACAAGTCTGTAGCTTGTCAATCAGCACCTGGCCACACCTAGTCCTGCCCACTGCGCTCTTGTACTGCCTCTGTTACTGAGGCCCTCCCACTGTGAGCTGCAGTGTCTGGGAGGGGGGACAAGTGAGACAAAGGCAGGGGAAAGTAAGAGGCTTGTGTAACCGGATGTCCTTTTGGATAAAAGGATGTTTTTTTTGTGGTTATTGAAGTGTTAAAGGAATGTATAGTTATTTTGTATATATTTTGCTAATGTTTAAGACCAAACCCTATTTTATCCAACAGTAAAAATAATAATAATAATTTTAAACAAAAAGAAATTTCCTGAAAAAATATATTTTCCTTTAGAAACAAGCACTAATTGCCATGTTAAAGCAGAGTTCCACCCAAAAATGGAACTTTGGAATGCTGATCAGATTCCACCCCCTCCCCCCCTCCGGTGTCACATTTGGCACCTTTCAGGGGGAAGGGGGAGCAGATACCTATATAATACAGGTATTTGCTCCCACTTCCGGGCATAGATTACCGCAGGGCTCCACGGAGATCTACGCCATGTCCGGCCCCTAAAATGTCCCCCCCCCACTGTCTTCTGGGAGACACACAGGTCACACAAGACAGCAGGGACCAGTGAGGACGAGGATGACTTGCGCTTGCGCACTAGGGAACCAGGCTGTGAAGCCGCAAGGCGTCACTTCCTGATTCCCTTACCGAAGATAGCGGCGCCTCCACCCAAGAGCCGAAGGGTCAGGACATAGCGAGCACCCTGGACAGGTAAGTGTCCATATTTTAAAAGTCAGCAGCTGCAGTATTTGTAGCTGCTGACTTTAAAAAAAAATGTTTGGTGGAACTCAGCTTTAATTATTTCTGATGTTTTGATTCATTTTGATTGGTGCATGGCTATTCTGGTAAGCACAATCCTTATTAGGCCCCTTTCACACTGACAGACCAATTGGGTCCACCTGTTAATTTTTCAGGCGGACCTGATCAGACAATCCATTGCTCTCAATGGAGAGGCAGATGTCAGTGGATATGTGTTCGCTGACACCAGCCCACATCCGATCTGATTCTATCCACTAAAAACGCTCCCCATCCATCCGCCAGATCGGATCGGATGACAGCCGGAGGGAAACGGACAGGTGGTTCGTTTTCAGCCAACAGCCCATCGAGGACAGCGGGCTGATGCAGAGCAGACATGGACCTCTCATCAACCTGCTCAGCAGGGATCAGTGGAGAGATCCCCCGCTGAGTGTGTGGATCGACTGGCAGACTCCCCCACTGTGAAATGGGCCTATAGTACACAACTGACTCAATTGGGGTCTCATATAAAAACCAAACAGCTGACGGTCGCTACAGCACCCAGCACATTTAACCGCTTGCCGACCAGCTGCCATCATTTTATTGTGGCAGGTCGGCATGTAGGTCATAGCTATACGATGGCTCATGGGATCAGGATAGCAGGTGCATGCTACACTGCAGGGGTACCGATGCGCGTGGCTGGCAGTTACGATGTCCGCTGGCCATGAGCGATCGCGAGCACAAGAGGCAGAACAGGAAAGTGTGTGTAAATACACAAATCCCTGTTCTGTTCTGAGAGGAGTGACAGATCGTGTGTTCCTATTAGCTAGGAACCACGATCTGTCACTTCCTCTAGTCAATCCCTCCCCCTACAGTTTGAATCACCTCCTAGGTAACACAATTAACCTCTTGATCGGCCCCTGGTGTTAACCCCTTCACTGCCAGTGATATTTTTACAGTAATCAATGCATTTCTATAGCACTGATTGCTGTATAAATGCCAATGGTCCCAAAAATGTGTTAAAATTGTATGATGTGTCCACCATAATGTCGCAGTCCCAATAAAAATTGCAGGTCACTGACATTACTAGTAAAAAAAAAAAATAATAATAATACACATTCTATAAATATATCCCCTTTTTGTAGACGCTATAAATTTTGTGCAAAACTAATCAATATACGCTTATTGCGATTTTTTTTACCAAAAATATGTAGAAGAATACATATTGACCTAAACTGAGAACATTTTTTTTTTTTTTTAACCTGGGATATTTATTATAGCAAAAAGTACAAAATATTGTGTTTTTTTCAAAATTGTCGCTCTTTTTTTGTTTATAGAGAAAAAAATAAAAACCACAGAGGTGATCAAATACCACCAAAAGAAAGCTCCATTTGTGGAAAAAAAAAGGAAGTCAATTTAGTTTGGGTTCAGCTTCGCACGACCGCACAGTTGTCAGTTAAATCGACACAGGGCCAAATCGCAAAAAGTGGCCTGGTCATTCAGCAGCCAAATCTTCCGGGGCTGCAGTGGTTAAAGAGCTCAAACTGGGAACGTGTGCGATGGGAATATGGACTGTGTCAATACAAAGTTAATGACACCTCAATATCGGTTTGCCTATCACAGTGCGAATTGTCAATTTCAACAGGAATCAGATCACATTGAAGTGAACACCCATGCAATCCGATTCTGATGCGGACCCAAAAAAAGGGTCCTGCATGAGTTTGATCCGAATTAGATGAAAATTCAGCCATCTGTACTATCTATCTGTATGGCTGAATTTTCATCGCAAAGAAATCACGTGATTTTCACAGCAGTGCGGTGCTAATCACATGTGATGTCTGACATAGCAACAGTGGGAATCGGCCCTAAGTGGTTAAACTGACCTCATTTAGAGACCGAAATTCATCCATTTGATCTAAAATAACTAAATGTTACAATGTTTCCTTTTATCTCAGCACTGAGCAATGTTAATAAAAAAAAATTTTTGGCAGCTGTGAGTGAGCAGAGAACGACTCTGTACTTTTTACATGAATGAATCGTGGAAATGCTGGATTAACAGCATGAGGGGGTTGAATCGAAATTGTGATGTTTTTTTTTAACGATTAATCTTGTAGCTCTACTATATTGACATGTTACATTTTAAAAACAGGTAATTACAGGTTTGTTAAATGTTTGCTAAAGCCCAACATGAACATTTTGCAGATAATACACAGAATGGAGATTACATGATTGCATCCTAAAATTTATAATATTGTTGCCCTACTAGATAACACGGATACACTTTGCTCATCTTCTAAATGGCCCTTGAAGTTAAACCCATAAAAATACAAGGGCTGTACTAAAAGTAATGCAAAAGTGGGCATAACTTTTTTCTGGTTGTAAAGCCTCAAAGTTTTTCATCTTAATGCATTCTATGTATTAAGGGGAAATACCTTCCATGCTGAAGCTCCCCCCAGACCCCCCTGAGCCCGATCTGATCCAGCGATATGCACAAGTGTAGCAACTCCAGCCGCTGTCTCACTTCTCATTGGACAGATTGATAGCAGCAGGAGCCAATGGCAATCAAATCCAGTGACAGGGGAGCGGGGGCCGAGTTCTGCTGTCTGTGTCAATGTACGCAGCAGCGGGACACACCCCCTTATCTTATTTTGGTCATTCAGATTTCACATGCTGGAAGAGTAACTTTTTCTTATTAATATTTCTTATTAATATTTTTCATTGCAGGTAAATAATAGATTCCAAGCAGAAGCAATGTCTCGTCATTGAGTTCTTGATGAAGGAGGGGTGTAGGCTGCCTGAACTCCACAGAAAGCTGCAGAATGTTTACAGGGATGACACCATTGACAAGAGTCACCAATGACAAGACATGGTTCTTGACAATGGTGCCATCTCTGTAAACATTCTGTAGCCTTCTGTGGATGTCAGAAAGCCTCCATCCCCATTTTATCAAGAACTAAATTATTATTATTATTATTATAATACAGGATTTATATAGCGCCAACAGTGATTTACAATGTTGGGGGGGGAGGCACAATTACAATACAGTTCAATACAGAAGGGACAGGAGGGCAACAACATTTTGCTTCTGCTTGGAATCCATTATTTACCTTCAATAAAAAAGAAGAGTTACTATAGAAGAAAAGTTACTCTACCGACATGTGAAATTTGAATGACCTACAGTGCATCTGGAGAGTATTCACATCGCTTCATTTTATTATTACAGCCTTATTCCAAAATGTATTAAATGTATTTTTGTCCTCAAAATTCTACAAAACGGTACCCCATAATGACAACGTGAAAGAAGTTTGTTTGAAATCTTTACAATTAAAAAAAAAAAAAAAATGTATTCACAGCCTTTGCTTAATACTTTGTTGAAGCAGCTTTGGCACCAATTACAGCCTCAAGTCTTTTGAGTATGATTCTATAAGCTTGGCACACCCATTTTTTGGTTGGATGGGGAGCATCGGTACACAGTCATTTTTAGATTTCTTCTCCCATAGTTGTCCCATAGCCACTCCTTTGTTATCTTGGCTCTGTGCTTAGGGTCATTGTCCTGTTGGAAGATAAACCTTCTCCCCAGTCTGAGGTCCAGAGTGCTCTGGAGTAGGTTTTCATCAAGGATGTCTCTGTACATTGCTGCATTCATCTATCGTTCCTTTGATCCTGACTAGTCTCTAGTGATGGCCGAACGGTTCGCCCGGCGGTCGTTTCGCGGCGAATTTCCGACTTTCGCCGTCCGCGGGTTCGAACGCCTTTTTCCGTCGTTCGCCCCGGCGGACTTACGTGTTTAATGTATACAAGAACTTTAACCTTTCGTGACACGTTTATCATGTGTTACAGGACAACCAATTGAGACATGACAGCTCATGGACACTTGGACATTCCCCCTAACCTATAAATACACCCGATCCGGTGGCCATTTTACATTCTTTCTTCTGTCACTGTAGGGAAAGGATCCTGTGTGGAGTAGGGACAGAGAAAACGCTAGCTATTTGGTACACAAAAGTTCTTTTCAGGACTGGTATAGGTGTTAGGTCAGCAGCCTGAGTTTCTTTTGTCAGTTTAGATAAAGGGACAGAGCGCTGTATGCTGCTATTTTAGGGACAGCTCAGCCAGATTAGTCTTTCTTCATCATCATCATCATCATCATCATTAGCTGTTACTATCAGGTCCACAAAAGAGCTGTTCCAGCTAATCGTTCCAGCCTACTCTTTTTTGCCAATTTGTATAGGGACAGGCAGGAAGCAGTGTGTCAGGCAGTGAGGATAATTTTAAAGACTTGCTGTTACTATTAGTTCCACAAAGGTTCTTTTCAGGACTGGTATCAGTGGTACGGTAATAGGCTTGTACACGTATAATATTCTTTCTTCCAAATATAGAAAGAATATTATACTTGACTGCTGCCCTTCTGCTGCAGTCTGCTAATCATTCACAACTCACTTGTTCCACAAAAGTTCTTATAAGGACTGGTAACTTGGTCTGTCTAGGGTGCTACGGTACATAGGCTTGGGTGCGGTACAGTCTGCTGTTCTGTAAGGACCGCTATCGGTCCACAATAGATAGGGTTGCCGTGCACTACTGCTGACCGCTGCCCTATACTGCAGCAGTCCTTCAGCGGTATAGGGACTGACGCACAGTCTGCTAAACACTAATACACAACCTGCTTGGTCCACAAAAGTTCTTATAAGGACTGGTAACTTGGTATAGGGTGCTACGGTACATAGGCCTGAGTGCGTTACAGTCTGCTGTTCTGTAAGGACCGCTATCGGTCCACAATACATAGGGTTGACGTGCACTACTGCTGACCGCTGCCCTATACTGCAGCAGTCCTTCAGCGGTATAGGGACTGACGCACAGTCTGCTAAACACTAACACACAACCTGCTTGGTCCACAAAAGTTCTTATAAGGACTGGTAACTTGGTATAGGGTGCTACGGTACATAGGCCTGAGTGCAGTACAGTCTGCTGTTCTGTAAGGACTGCTATCGGTCCACAATACATAGGGTTGCCGTGCACTACTGCTGACCGCTGCCCTATACTGCAGCAGTCCTTCAGCGGTATAGGGACTGACGCACAGTCTGCTAAACACTAATACACAACCTGCTTGGTCCACAAAAGTTCTTATAAGGACTGGTAACTTGGTATAGGGTGCTACGGTACATAGGCCTGAGTGCGTTACAGTCTGCTGTTCTGTAAGGACCGCTATCGGTCCACAATACATAGGGTTGCCGTGCACTACTGCTGACCGCTGCCCTATACTGCAGCAGTCCTTCATTGGTATAGGGACTGACGTACAGTCTGCTAATCACTAACACACAACCTGCTTGGTCCACAAAAGTTCTTATAAGGACTGGTAACTTGGTATAGGGTGCTACGGTACATAGGCCTGAGTGCGTTACAGTCTGCTGTTCTGTAAGGACCGCTATCGGTCCACAATACATAGGGTTGCCGTGCACTACTGCTGACCGCTGCCCTATACTGCAGCAGTCCTTCAGCGGTATAGGGACTGACGCACAGTCTGCTAAACACTAACACACAACCTGCTTGGTCCACAAAAGTTCTTATAAGGACTGGTAACTTGGTATAGGGTGCTACGGTACATAGGCCTGAGTGCGTTACAGTCTGCTGTTCTGTAAGGACCGCTATCGGTCCACAATACATAGGGTTGCCGTGCACTACTGCTGACCGCTGCCCTATACTGCAGCAGTCCTTCATTGGTATAGGGACTGACGTACAGTCTGCTAATCACTAACACACAACCTGCTTGGTCCACAAAAGTTCTTATAAGGACTGGTAACTTGGTATAGGGTGCTACGGTACATAGGCCTGAGTGCAGTACAGTCTGCTGTTCTGTAAGGACCGCTATCGGTCCACAATACATAGGGTTGCCGTGCACTACTGCTGACCGCTGCCCTATACTGCAGCAGTCCTTCATTGGTATAGGGACTGACGTACAGTCTGCTAATCACTAACACACAACCTGCTTGGTCCACAAAAGTTCTTATAAGGACTGGTAACTTGGTATAGGGTGCTACGGTACATAGGCCTGAGTGCGTTACAGTCTGCTGTTCTGTAAGGACCGCTATCGGTCCACAATACATAGGGTTGCCGTGCACTACTGCTGACCGCTGCCCTATACTGCAGCAGTCCTTCATTGGTATAGGGACTGACGTACAGTCTGCTAATCACTAACACACAACCTGCTTGGTCCACAAAAGTTCTTATAAGGACTGGTAACTTGGTATAGGGTGCTACGGTACATAGGCCTGAGTGCGTTACAGTCTGCTGTTCTGTAAGGACCGCTATCGGTCCACAATACATAGGGTTGCCGTGCACTACTGCTGACCGCTGCCCTATACTGCAGCAGTCCTTCATTGGTATAGGGACTGACGTACAGTCTGCTAATCACTAACACACAACCTGCTTGGTCCACAAAAGTTCTTATAAGGACTGGTAACTTGGTATAGGGTGCTACGGTACATAGGCCTGAGTGCGTTACAGTCTGCTGTTCTGTAAGGACCGCTATCGGTCCACAATACATAGGGTTGCCGTGCACTACTGCTGACCGCTGCCCTATACTGCAGCAGTCCTTCAGCGGTATAGGGACTGACGCACAGTCTGCTAAACACTAACACACAACCTGCTTGGTCCACAAAAGTTCTTATAAGGACTGGTAACTTGGTATAGGGTGCTACGGTACATAGGCCTGAGTGCAGTACAGTCTGCTGTTCTGTAAGGACCGCTATCGGTCCACAATACATAGGGTTGCCGTGCACTACTGCTGACCGCTGCCCTATACTGCAGCAGTCCTTCATTGGTATAGGGACTGACGTACAGTCTGCTAATCACTAACACACAACCTGCTTGGTCCACAAAAGTTCTTATAAGGACTGGTAACTTGGTATAGGGTGCTACGGTACATAGGCCTGAGTGCGTTACAGTCTGCTGTTCTGTAAGGACCGCTATCGGTCCACAATACATAGGGTTGCCGTGCACTACTGCTGACCGCTGCCCTATACTGCAGCAGTCCTTCATTGGTATAGGGACTGACGTACAGTCTGCTAATCACTAACACACAACCTGCTTGGTCCACAAAAGTTTTTATAAGGACTGGTAACTTGGTATAGGGTGCTACGGTACATAGGCCTGAGTGCAGTACAGTCTGCTGTTCTGTAAGGACCGCTATCGGTCCACAATACATAGGGTTGACGTGCACTACTGCTGACCGCTGCCCTATGCTGCAGCAGTCCTTCATTGGTATAGGGACTGACGTACAGTCTGCTAATCACTAACACACAACCTGCTTGGTCCACAAAAGTTCTTATAAGGACTGGTAACTTGGTATAGGGTGCTACGGTACATAGGCCTGAGTGCAGTACAGTCTGCTGTTCTGTAAGGACCGCTATCGGTCCACAATACATAGGGTTGACGTGCACTACTGCTGACCGCTGCCCTATACTGCAGCAGTCCTTCAGCGGTATAGGGACTAAGAGTTTTGTCACAGGGTGATTTAAAAAATGACAGGCAGAGGAAGAGGCAGGCCCTTCCGCAGGGGTGGTAGGGGTAGGGCAGGAGCAACAGCCTTGAGCCAAAGTGGGAAGTTGCAGAAGGTGCGTTCAATTACTTTAAAGGACGCACCAGACTTGGTTGAGTGGCTCACTCAGCCTTATTCTTCTGCACCCTCCTCATCCTCTCGATCTGCACCCTCTTCTTCACTCTCTGCTATGTGCACCCCCAAAGACACTACCACCAACAACACCACCACCACCACATACCTTCCGCTTGAGTGCAAATGGGGGCCTTCATGCTCCAGTGTTTTAATAGGGACCCCCGTATAAAAAGCATGAGGGTCAAGGACCAGTACTGGGTGGCAACGTACTTAGATCCCCGGTACAAACACAAAATGGCGGAAATGTTACCGCCGTCGCAGAGGGCTGTCAGAATGCAGCACTTCCAGGCCTTGCTTCGAGAAATGCTGCATTCTGCTTTTGCGTGCGCTGGCAGAGGAGCAATTCCCACTCCCAGAGAAGGATTTGCGGGTACCAATCCAACAGCGCCTGCAAGAAGAGGCCGGTTTGAAGATGTGTTGGTGACTTCGGATATGAGGTCATTCTTTCAGCCGACCCATCGACAGGTGTCATCCGGATCCAGCATCAGGGAACGCCTAGACCGTCAGGTGTCCGACTACATTGGGTTAACGGCCGATGTGGACGCTCTGAGGAGTGATGAACCCCTAGACTACTGGGTGGGCAGGCTTGACCTCTGGCCAGAGCTTGCCCAATTTGCAATCGAACTGTTGGCTTGCCCCTCATCCAGTGTCCTGTCCGAAAGGACGTTCAGCGCAGCAGGGGGGATTGTGACCGATAAGCGTACTCGCCTAGCTCACGACAGTGTTAACTACCTCACATTTCTAAAAATGAATGAGGCATGGATCTCGGAGGAATTCAACACATGTGATCAGTAGACCATGTATATGTCTATAAACAATTTTTGGAATCAAGCACACAGACCTTCTTAATTCATTTGGCTCACTTCCCTGACCCAAAAAAGCACACCGTACTATATGCCCCTACCCTCCTCTTTGAAGAGGTTGAGCGGTGTCATATTTCTACTGGGGCTGCTTATTATGAGGGGTTCCCACCATCCCTGTGCTGTGCTGACTTCCTCCTGGGTGTTCTTATTATGAGGGGCTCCCACCATCCCTGTGCTGTGCTGACTTCCTCCTGGGGGTTCTTATTATGAGGGGCTCCCACCATCCCTGTGCTGTGCTGACTTCCTCCTGGGGGTTCTTATTATGAGGGGATCACACTATCCCTGTGCTGTGCTGACTTCCTCCTGGGGCTGCTTACGGTGCTGCTGTCAGCGCTGTATGTCACGGAGCTGCTGTCAGCGCTGTATGTCACGGAGCTGCTGTCAGCGCTGTATGTCACGGAGCTGCTGTCAGCGCTGTATGTCACGGTGCTGCTGTCAGCGCTGTATGTCACGGAGCTGCTGTCAGCGCTGTATGTCACGGAGCTGCTGTCAGTGCTGTATGTCACGGAGCTGCTGTCAGCGCTGTATGTCACGGAGCTGCTGTCAGCGCTGTATGTCACGGAGCTGCTGTCAGCGCTGTATGTCACGGTGCTGCTGTCAGCGCTGTATGTCACGGAGCTGCTGTCAGCGCTGTATGTCACGGAGCTGCTGTCAGCGCTGTATGTCACGGAGCTGCTGTCAGCGCTGTATGTCACGGAGCTGCTGTCAGCGCTGTATGTCACGGAGCTGCTGTCAGCGCTGTATGTCACGGTGCTGATGTCAGTGCTCTGTATTACGGTGCTGCTGTCAGTGCTCTGTATCTCCTGCACCCTCTTGTTTGCCTACCCTGGTCCCTGACCTTCCCTCTCCTCCATTGCCTTCATTAGCTCCATAGTCCTGAATTGTCAGAACAATTTCCCAAATAAAAAAAAAATGCTTGTAGTTATCGATCCCAAATTCACCTCATACATGTATTATGCTATTGTCCAGGTGGTGGGACTACGTGCTACCCCCTAATAATTACCCCGTGGCCGCAAATTCGACCTAAAGGTTTGCGAAATTCGCCTCCCATTGAAGTCAATGGAGCCCGCGGCGAACGGTCGTTTTCGCGAACGTTTGTGCCCGTTCGCGTTTCGCGTTCGCGAAACGTCCCGTCGGAAGTTCGTCCATCACTACTAGTCTCCCAGTTCTTGCCGGATGGCATTGACCAGGTGATGAGCGGTGCCTGGTGTGCTCCAGACATGATGCTTGCCATTGAGGCCAAAGAATTCAGTCTTTGTTTCATCAGACCAGAGAATTTTTTTTCTCATGGTCGGAGTCCTTCAGGTGCCTTATGGCAAACTCCAGGTGGGCTGTCATGTGCCCTTTACTGAGGAGTGGCTTTCGTCTGGCCACTCTACCATACAGGCCTGATTGGTGGAGTGCTGCAGAGATGGTTGTTCTTCTGGAAGGTTCTCCTCTCTCCACAGAGAAACTCTGCAGCTCTGTCAGAGTGACCATCGGGTTCTTGGTCACCTCACTGACAAAAGCCCTTGTTCAGTTTGGCTGGGTGGCCCGCTCTAGGAAGAGTCTTGGTGATCCCAAACTTCTTCCATTTACGGATGATGGAGGCCACTGTGCTCATTGGGACCTTCAATGCTGCAGACATTTTTCTGTACCCTTCCCCATATCTGTGGCTACAATCCTGTCTCAGTTCCGGTTCACACTTTTGCAATGGCAGACATCGCATGTAATTCGCAGTGCACTGCTGTTCACATTACATGCGATGTCTGTGCAGGTGCGATGTCAGCCATACAGATATTATGGCTGATATCGCAACCACATTCGGTGCAAACACGTGCAGGACCCTTTTTTCTGTTCGGACCAGAATCTGATCTCATGTGTGTTCACACATATGTGATCCGATTCATGTCCGAACTGTCAGTTCGCAGTGCGATATGCAAGCTGAAATGAGGGTGTCATTAATATATAATGGCACTCCCCAGCAGTTTGCATATGGCAGTGCGAACTGCCGTGTGTCCCTGGTGCGATGCAGGAACCCGCAGTTGATTCGCAGGGTTCTCACATCGCAATAGTGTGAACTGGCCCTCAGAGGTCTACAGACAATTCCTTTGACTTCAGGGCTTGGTTTGTGCTCTGACATGCACTGTTACCTGTGGGACCTTATATAGACAGGGGTGTGCTTTCTAAATCATGTCCAAGCAACTGAATTTACCACAGGTGGACTTCAATCAAGTTGTGGAAACATCTCAAGGAAGATCGGTGGAAACAGGATACACCTGAGCTCAATTTTGAGTGTCATGGCAAAGGCTGTAAATACTTAGGGGCAGGACAGAAAAGGAAGGAAGGGGGCCTATGCAGTGGGTGGTTGTGTTACGTGGTTAATGGGGAGCAAAGGTGGGTGCAACCGGGGCAATGGAGGAGGGGGGTAGGGGGCCTATGCACTGGGTGGTTGTGTTACTTGGTTAATGGGGAGCAAAGGTGGGTGCAACTGGAGCAACGGAGGAGGGGGGGAAGGGGCCTATGCACTGGGTGGTTGTGTTACTTGGTTAATGGGGAGCAAAGGTGGGTGCAACTGGGGCAACGGAGGAGGGGGGGAGGGGGCCTATGCACTGGGTGGTTGTGTTACTTGGTTAATGGGGAGCAAAGGTGGGTGCAACCGGAGCAACGGAGGGAATCTGCGCCACACTGGGTGAATAGGACATGCCCTGGCATGCCTAAGTTGGAGGGGGGAGTTGCAGTCTGAATAATGTGTCCGGGTTTCAGACACTCTGAAACCTGGACACATAATTAAAAACCCGGACTGTCTGGGTGAATCCCAGACAGGTGGCAACCCTATTAGCAAACCCGATATTGGGGACGCATGAGCAGCTGATGGAACGTCACTTCCGTTCCTTAATCTGATAGGCCGCCGATTCTGACGGAACATGGGCTCTGTTAAATGTGTCACACAGCAGTGCCTAATCACAGGGCATAATCAATATGTGTCACATAATTCAAAGCAGTAAAGGTGTGGGGATTTTCACAAAGTAAGTTTACAAACTTTGGGATCGTTCGAATGAATAGGAGTAGGACAGAAACAAATGAAATACATGAACATGAATATATGATGTTACATTTACCCATAGATACACTTTAATAAAATTGCGGGCATTTTATAGAGACAAATTTCCAGTAAGTGATCCAGTATACTATACAATTTTCTCCCAATCATATAAATGCTTCAGTAGTATACTCAAGTGTGTAACAGGGCAGGAGGCTCTTGGCTAGACACAAGAAAAGCAATTTTGGCAAAAATGTTCCATCATCTACTGGAGACATTGGCTATAAGGATCATCTTGAAATCGATGCTTGGTTTTTTACATTAGGCATTAAAAAGAAATCAGCAAAATTTAAAGTAGTCTGTCTTTATTCTGGAAAGAAAACATTTTGTCTCGAAATGACGCTAGAGGAAAATAATATAAAAAACAGATGATGTAATTGGGATGGCTCATACTATGGTAATCTTCCTACTGAATATTTCATACTGTGCGTAATAAAAGTGTAAAAGTGGAGAAGAATTAAGTACTTCAATACCAGGCGCTTACACCCCCTTCCTGCCCAGGCCAATTTTCAGCTTTCAGCGCTGTAGCCGTTTAAATGACAATTGCGCGGTCATGCTACACTGTACCCAAACAGAATTTTTATAATTTTGTTCCCACAAATAGAGCTTTCTTTTGGTGGTATTTTATCACCTCTGTGTTTTTACTTTTTTGCCAAACAAATAAAAAAAGACCTAAAATGTTGAAGAAAAAAAAAGTTTTTCTTTTGTTTCTGTTATAAAATGTTGTAAATAAGTACGTTTTCTCCTTCACTGATGGGCACTAATAAGGCGGCACTGACGGGCACGGATAAGGCAGCACCAATGAGATGGCACCAATAAGGTGGCACTGATGGGCACTGACAATGGGCACTGATAGGCGGCACTGATGGGCACTAGTAGGCAGCATTAATGGGTGTCACTGATATGCAGCACTGATGGGCATTGATAGGCGGCACTGATGGGCACTCATGGGTGGCACTGGTGGGCACTGATAGGCGATGCTGATGGGCACTGAAAGGCTGCACTGATGGGAACTTATGGGTGGCACTGATAGGTGGCACTGCTGGGCACTGATACGTGGCACTGATGGGCACTGATATGTGGCATTGATAGATGGCATTGATAGGCATCACTGATTGCACTGGCACTGGCAGGCATTGAGGATGGGCACTGATTGGTAGCTGCCTTGGCACTGATTGGATTTTCCTTGGTGGTCTAGGGTGGCATACCTGGTGGTGCAGTGTGGTGGCCATCCCTGGTAGTCCTGGCAGCATCCTTGTGGTCCTGGGTGGGCATCTGAGGGGTGGCTGCACTGATATACAATCAGCACAGACCCCCCCCCCCCTTCAGGAGAGCAGCCAATCAGCTCTCCTCTAATCGTGTCTGTCAGGCACGAGTGAGGAAAAGCCGATCAACGGCTCTTCCTGTTTACATTGTGATCAGCCGTGATTGAACACGGCTGATCACGTGGTAAAGAGCCTCCGTCAGATTGACACACCACACCACCGATCGCCGCGTTGCACGTCCCCATGGGCGCAGTTATAGCAAGCAGTTTTTTCCTTTTGTGATAAACGTTTTCAATTAACATATAAAAGCTGACCAGTGTAAGCACCCCTGACATCAGTAAATGATTTGACTGGACAGCTTTGTCTGTTAAATGAAGTTCAAAAATAACAGACCAAGACCGGCCATACATGGTTCGAATCTCGGCCGGTTCAGCAGCAACCAGCCAAGATTCGTACCGTTAATGGGCATGCTGAATGTAGCAAGTTGAATAATTGATCAGCTTGGGTACAACCAGCCTGCCGGAATCTCTTACAATTACCACTGATGATAATCACTGTCTTCTCCTGGCGGGGATGGCTTCCCTCACCTGACCCTGCCCAGAGAAGACAATTGCTGATTCCCCTGTCAGCACTGTCTGTGTTGATGGGAGAATCGTACAAATTTCTTTCCTGCAACCCGTGGAAATTAGCACCGTGTATGGGCGGCCTTACTGGCTGGATCACAAGGTGAAAAGAAGAGAAAAAAGCCTTAGGCCTCATTCACACCTTGGCAGTTGGTGAACATTTACAAAACGCACAAGAAACGTGTCACACTTGTAATCAGTGGCGGCTGCTCCATAGGGGGGCGCAGGGACGCATGGATTCCAATGGGGTTTTTTTTTGGCTTCAAAAAATGGTGTGCTCGGGGAGCAGAGCCCACCCACTTGTGTGACAATAGCAAATTAATATTCACCTCTTCTCCTCTTGAGCAAACAGGAAGCGCGATGAGCGTGATTGGCAGAGAGGGGAAGCAATTGTATTGGCCGGTATCGGAGGGCGGGGAGGATGTACAAGGAGATCCGGAAGATGGCCGCTGTCATCGACTCTGCATTCGTCATCTGCTGTGCATGTTCGGGGTCGAGTGGTCCGTTTGCCACCCCCCCAGCTGGAGCATCAGCCGCCAGTGCTTGTAATGCTATTTATTAACAGCACTCCAAACACAGCAAGCAGACATGCGTTTATACACATGCAAAAATGCAAATAAAAGAAGTGGTATGAACCTAACCTAAAAGAAAAAAACCAATGCTCGCACCACATTTAGGAATAAGCTAAAATATAATACTATACATTTAAAATTTTTGGGTTTAATATTGTCTTAAAGTGACACTAAAGGTTCAGTTTTTTTTTTTTCTAAATAACAAACATGTCATACTTACCTCCACTGTGCAGTTCATTTTGCACAGAGTGGCCCGAACATCATCTTCTGGGGTCCCTCGGCGGCTCTCATGGCTCCTCCCCACATCAGATAACCACCTAGGAGAAGCACTCTCTCGAGGGGGTTACCTTGCGGGCGCACTCCCGAGTCCAGCATTCGGCATCCATAGAGGCCGAATGCAGGACTCGGATCCGCCTCCGGCGCCCGCATCATTGGATTTGATTGACAGCAGTGGGAGCCAATGGCTGTGCTGCTATCAATCTATCCAATCAACAGCAAAAAAGCCCCTAGCAGAGAGGCTGCCTGTCCCGCTGGGACAAGTTTGAGGGTTCAGGTAAGTAAAACGGGGGGTCTGGGGGGGGCGGTCACTGACAGGTGTTTTTTTCACCTTAAAGAGGAAGTAAAGCCTAACAAAAAATAAAAATAGAACCTGCAAGGCAAAGGCATAATGAGCTAGTATATATAGCATACTAGCTCATTATGAACAACTTACCTGAGATGGAAGCCCCCGAAGCAACCATCGTTGTCCTCTTCCGATGCCGCCATAATACACGGAGTGACTTGTGGGTATCCCAGCTCTGGCGATGTGAGTGGCCAGAGTGATGTCACCCTGCGCATGCGCATGGGTCCCACCACTAACAGCATGATTACCGTTAGCAGCGGCATGCTCAGTGCGCCTGCCCGCTGCTGTCTGCGGCACATGCTCCGTAGACAGCAGTGCCTGTCTTTTGCAAATATCTCCTAAACCGTGTAAGTTTAAGAGATATTTATTGGACCTACAGGTAAGCCTTAATCTAGGCTTACCTGTAGGTCAAAGTGGGCTTTAATGCCTAGGATGCATTAAGGTGAAAAACCACAAACCTTTTCAACTCCTTTAACATTTCTGTTTATAATCCAAAAACCCTGTCAAAATTTCCAATCCTTTCTTTACTCTGAAAAAATGTCTTGTTGTCTATGTTTCCATTGGAGAGATTTCCAAACACTTCTTGTTCATACAGGGAATGAGTACAATCTTTCCAAGAAATAAAAAATAAAAAATCATGACAAAGGGTTTAATATTTTTCTGCTCTATCCAAACAAAATAAAAAAATTCAGGCTCTGCAGTGTTATCTTCTTGGCAGCACTGGCATATACAGTAGGCCTATTGGGGGTTAGGTGTTAGAGCTTGAAGTACATTTAAAGAGGGATTCCACTGGAATAAAAAATTATTAAAAGCCAGCAGCTATAAATACTACAGCTGCTGACTTTTAATAAATGGACACTCACATGTCCCAGGGTTCAGCGATGTTGGCAGCCAAGGCCGATCGCTCGGCTCTCGGCTGCTGCCGCCGCCATTCTCGTGAGGGAGTCAGGAAGTGAGGTGTTGCGGCTTCACTTCCCGGTTCCCTACTGCGCATGCGCGAGTCACGCAGCACAATGGGAATGGTCTGCACTGTCTCTGGGACCCGTGTGTGTCCCAGCAGACAGTGCACCAGGACAGGAAACAACATAGACTCCCGTGGGAGTCTATGCCCGGAAGTGGGTGCAAATGCCTGTCTTAGACAGGTTTCTGCACCCCCCTCCCCCCTGAAAGGTGCCAACTGTGACACCGGAGGGGGGGGTTTAGATGAGCGGAAGTTCCACTTTAGGGTGGAACCCCGCTTTAAATCGCTGAAATGATACTATAAACACTCCCACAATCCAACAAGCACAATTGAGAGTTTTCATTTCCCTGAAACTTAGGCAAAAGTCAGGAGATTTCTGCAATTTTTTTCTATTTTGGCTTAATAGTTTCAATGGGGAAGGCCACAATAAAGTGTTTTTTTTTTTTTTTTGTGGTGTTTATGGGTGAAGTGGGTTTTTAATGGCACCTGGGGGTTACAGAAGCTGTTGATGTGCCTCTCATTGGCCCTATTGTTTTTTTGTTTTGTTTTTTTAAACACCCAATCAAATAAAAAAGTCAAAGTGAGGCCGCGTACACACGCGCGGACTGTTCGCCCAACCTTGTTCGTCAAACAGTTTGGGCAAACAGTCCGCTCAAAATTTGCATGAGCGGACTTGCCCACACACGAGCGGACTGTTTGACGAACAAGGTTGGGCAAACAGTTCGCTCAACTTTTGAAATGAACGGACTCGCCCACGTAAGGAGGAGGCAAATCCGCCCATTTCGAGCGCGTGTACAGGTAGGCGGGGCCCGCGAAGGAGACGTCGCGGGCTCCGCCGCCTGGAATGGGCTTAAAGGGGAACCCCAACGCCGAAAAAAATCGGCGTGGGGGTTCCCCCCAAGTCCACACCAGACCCTTGTCCGAGCACGCTACCCGGCCGGCCAGGAAAGGGGGGCGAGCGAGCGCGCCCCCCCTCCTGAGCCGTACCAGGCCGCGTGCCCTCAACATGGGGGGGTGCCTTGGGGACAAGGTGCAACATGGGGGGGTGCCTTGGGGACAAGGTGCTTTGGGGTGGGGGGGCCGCGCGGCCCCCCCACCCCAAAGCACCTTGTCCCCATGTTGATGAGGACAAGGGCCTCTTCCCGACAACCCTGGCCGTTGGTTGTCGGGGTCTGCGGGCGGGGGGCTTATCGGAATCCGGGAGCCCCCTTTAAGAAGGGGGCCCCGGATACCGGCCCCCCACCCTATGTGAATGAGTATGGGGTACAATGTACCCCTACCCATTCACCTGTGAAATAAAGTACAAAAAAAAACACAACACAGGGGAAAAAAATATTTTATTGCACAGCCGGGGGTCTTCCGTCTTCGGGGGTCTTCTCGCCGGACTCCTCCGCTATGTGTGTGTAGCTCTTTTGCTAGCGGAGGAGTCCGGCTTTCTTCCTCCCCGCCGCCGGCCTCTTCTCCCGACTTCGGGGGTCTGGTCCCCCTCTTCGGTTCTTCTGCCGGGCCACCGCGCCTGGTCCGGTGGCCCGGTCTTCTGTTGCCGTCTTCCGTTCTTCTGTCGCCGCCTTCGGTTCTTCTGCCGGGCCACCGCGCCTTCTTGTAGCTCTTTTACAGGCGGTGGCCCGGTCTTCTGTCGCCGCCGACTTCCGTTCGTGTTCTTCTTGTTCTTCTTGTTCTTCTCCAGGAGATGTTGACACGTCGCTCCCTCCGGCCGGAATGCCAGAGCCGCGCTGTGCGGTCACTTATATAGTGACAATGGGGCGGTGTCACATGGTATATGTCACATGGGTTGGTCACATGGTGACCCCGCCCCCTTACGATGTCATAGTCCCCATGTGACATCAACCCATGTGACCAACCCATGTGACATATACCATGTGACACCGCCCCATTGTCACTATATAAGTGGCAGCGGAGCGTGTCCCTGGCATTCCGGCCGGAGAGCTCGTCGAGTCAACATCTCCAGGAGAAGAAGAAGAAGAAGAAGAAGAACAAGAAGAACAAGAACGGAAGGCGGCGACAGAAGACCGGGCCACCGGACCAGGCGCGGTGGCCCGGCAGAAGAACCGAAGAGGGGGACAAGACCCCCGAAGTCGGGAGAAGAGGCCGGCGGCGGGGAGGAAGAAAGCCGGACTCCTCCGCTAGCAAAAGAGCTACACACACATAGCGGAGGAGTCCGGCGAGAAGACCCCCGAAGACGGAAGACCCCCGGCTGTGCAATAAAATATTTTTTTCCCCTGTGTTGTGTTTTTTTTTGTACTTTATTTCACAGGTGAATGGGTAGGGGTACATTGTACCCCATACTCATTCACATAGGGTGGGGGGCCGGTATCCGGGGCCCCCTTCTTAAAGGGGGCTCCCGGATTCCGATAAGCCCCCCGCCCGCAGACCCCGACAACCAACGGCCAGGGTTGTCGGGAAGAGGCCCTTGTCCTCATCAACATGGGGACAAGGTGCTTTGGGGTGGGGGGGCCGCGCGGCCCCCCCTTCCCCAAGGCACCCCCCATGTTGAGGGCACGCGGCCTGGTACGGCTCAGGAGGGGGGGCGCGCTCGCTCGCCCCCCTTTCCTGGCCGGCCGGGTAGCGTGCTCGGACAAGGGTCTGGTGTGGACTTGGGGGGAACCCCCACGCCGATTTTTTTCGGCGTTGGGGTTCCCCTTTAAGCCCATTCCAGGCGGCGGAGCCCGCGACGTCTCCTTCGCGGGCCCCGCCTACCTGTACACGCGCTCGAAATGGGCGGACTTTCCGAGCGGGAACAGTCCGCTCATTTCGAAAGTACAGCGGACAAGCCCACACACGGGCGGACTGTTCGCTCAAACACAGTTTCAGCGGACAGTTTTTCGGAATTTCCGAAAGACTTTGTCCGTCCAACTGTCCGCTGAAACTGTCCGCTGAAAGCCCACACACGAGCGGACTGTCCGCCCAAACACTGTTCAGCGGACAAGGTTGGGCGAACAGTCCGCCCGTGTGTACGCGGCCTGAGAGTAAACAAATAATGATCATATACAGATGAAAAAGAAAAACAACGCAAATACAGAAAACAGTAAGTAAAATAATATTTTACTATGAGTGATTTAATACAGTACAACACTCCCACAATTTAAAATCCTCACATCCTTAAAAAAAAGTGGGTAGTGCTCATCTCCCCTACCTCTTCTTTTTGAAATATTGAACTTTAAGCACTTTAATTACTTTAAATCAATCATATATACAGATATATTACATTTTAATAGCTTTAGACTTTCTTTAAAACCCTATGTCCTGTAATATACAAAAGAGAAAAATGTGAGTTGAAAACATTTATTTAAAATAAAAATGTATTTCTGTTTTGTGGCCATACAAACTGTTAAAAACAGATTGTCCTTTATTTATTTTTTTCAAAGGACAGAGTATTAAAAAGAAGATATTAAACAGCATGGGACAATTTAGCTTCACAAAATCACCCTCTTTAATAATTGGTGCCAGTTACCATGGCAACCTAACGGTCCAAACAAGATAAAAGGCAAACTGGATGTGAAATTGGGTGATACATAAAAGTTATGAAGAATTATTGTGCAAGCTGGAATTCCAGACATAATTGCTATACATGCTTGAAATGGGTGGAAATGAGGAACATCAAGCGTGAATTGATTAAGGCAAGGAATGTACTCCTAAATGTTGCAAAAAATGTATACTCGCTGTGCCAAGACAAATGTGATTTTGAGTCATATCTTGTTATTGTTTGGCAAAACTGACTACAGTTATAAAAAATCAAAAAAATCAATAAAAATCAAGCCAGACTCCAGTCTCTGCCCCCCACCCTTTCATTTCCCCCTCCCCCTCTTGAGGCATGAATGTAATGATTTTTTTTTTTTTTTAGAACTTTTCTGCATGTCTTCAGGCTGGTAACATGAAGCGAAGGGTCCTCCTTTTCTTCAGATCTTTTTCTTGGGGGAAGGGAGTCTTCAGTATTGGAGAGAGTGGCGCTGACATGATGACGTTAGTACCTCTCTTTGTGCTGTGAGTGCAGGATGCCAATGTTACGCCCCCTCAGGGGACAGGTCCACAATGCCTTGCACTCACAGTAAATCTTTAGTCATCTGGGATGAATGATGCTAGGTATCATGACTGAGGATATTCTGTGATGAAAAAGAGAATTCATCTAGATCCCCATCTCCCCATATGGGGTGGATATGGGGAGTGTATACTAGGTAGAGAAGCCTGGTAACTCCTAGATTTTTCCTGGAGGGAAGATTTTCCAGGGTTTTTACATTTAGACACGAGGTGTCTCCACCTCTCATGTTACCACTTGCCTCCTCTACAGGGGAAGAATCTTAATATATTTGGTAATTATGATAAAGTTCTAGAAGATACACCTTTTATATATGTTTATACTGTACTTATGTTATGTTGTGTTTGAGATTTTAGCATCTTTCGTAATTTATGGTGTATTCTATGGTGATATATTATGCTTTGCAACTCTAGTAAAAAAAAAAAAAGTTGGGGAAGGCTGAAATATTCGCCTCCTCACTGGCACTAGTCCCCCCTCATTAATTCTCTTTTATGTTTAAATAATTTGTTATCTTTGTTAAATGAATACAAATTATTTAAACATAAAAGAGAATTAATGAGGGGGGACTAGTGCCAGTGAGGAGGCGAATATTTCAGCCTTCCCCAACTTTTTTTTTTTTTACTTGTGGGGCAACTTTAAAATAAATTTAGGTTTGAGTTTAGCTTTAAAGTGTTTGTAAAATATCGTATTTTTTTCTTCTATAAAAATAACAAACATGTTATATTTTCCTGCTCTGTTGCAGTGGATATGCACAGAGCAGCCCGGATCCTCTTCTCGGTTCCCTCTTCTGTGCTCCTGACCCCTCCTTCCCATCGAGTGCCCCCACAGTAGGCAGCTTGCAATGGGGGCACCCGAGCCGAGTCACAGATCCCTGTGTTCCTTCTGACACGAAGCCTTGGCCCAGCCCTGGCCCCTCTCTCTCCTGATTGGCTGACTGACTTTGATTGACAGCAGTTGCACCACTGCTGTGTGACAGCCAATCTGTAGGGAGAGTGTCAGATGGCCGAGACACTCATCGACATCGCTGGACAGACAGAGAGGGGGCTCAGGTAAGTATTAGGGGGGCCCAGGGGGGGTACTGCATACAGAAGGCTTTTTATCTTAATGCATAGAATGCATTAAAGTGGTGTTGCCACCAAAAAAAAAGAAAAATAGCTCAAAATTCATAAAAAAAAAAAAAAAAAAAAAAATTGGAAGAAAATATGTTTTTACTTACCTCTAAATGCCTGTTGCTAGGGGGTCCCTCGTAGTCTGCCTTCTTCAATGCCCGGGCTGGTGACATCCCTTCCCCTCGCGCCGCACAGTCATCTGGGACCTGTCACGTGTCCCAGATGACTGTGCAGCGTATCATGGCGCCCGTCGCCGCTCGCTCATGCGAAGAGGGTGCCCGGCTGTGAAGCCACAGCCGGGTGCCCACAGTAAGAATGCCGGCGCTGCGAGCGGAGCGGGGAACGAGGGGGGGCGCTTCGTTCCCCCGCATCGCTAGACCCTGGGACAGCTAAGTGTCCGATTATTAAAAGTCAGCAGCTGCAGTATTTGTAGCTGCTGACTTTAATTTTTTTTTTTTTAGGGGGCACCCCACTTTAAGATAAAAAACCTTCTGCCTTCACAACCTCTTTAACCAAATGATGGCTGGCCCTCGCGGCACTCGTTCTGAGTGGACGTGGTATGACGATGGCCAAAACGAGTCAATGGAGCAATGTATGATCTTTTAAGGAATTTGTTATTTTATAAATAATTTAACAGTGAGAATAATAAGTGGTTTAATTTCATATATAGAAAATAGGTCCTAAGGGGGGTCCTGGAATACATTCCCGTGTCTATGTTCTATATAAGTTTGGGATTTAGATACTCATTATGCTGATAGATGGCACACACACGATCGATGTTCAAACAAGAAGTTTACTTTGTCCAATGTTTTGATGAGTCTCAAGACTTGAAAAAGATGGACTGAGATTTATCAAACATTGGACAGAATAAACTACTCTTGTTTGGACATAAACTGCTGCTCAAGACTAGTGAGTGCCTCTACTATCTATGTATCTATTTATCTATGTATCTATCTATGTATCTATGTATCTATCTATGTATCTATCTATCTATCTATCTATCTATCATCTACAGTATATGTATACAGCATCTCTAACTTTCTTACTTCCTAAAATATTTTTTGTGCCTGGAGGCACATTGGCTGTTAGAAAAAGCTTAGTATGTTCAA
Source organism: Lithobates pipiens (assembly GCF_037356315.1). Classification (NCBI taxonomy): domain Eukaryota; kingdom Metazoa; phylum Chordata; class Amphibia; order Anura; family Ranidae; genus Lithobates; species Lithobates pipiens. The sequence goes on from NW_027507785.1 coordinate 94,135,798, forward strand.
TCTCTTGTTATTTTTGTTTTAAACGGCTCATAGTGGTTACATTTCACAACATTATAGAACAATTTGTGAAAATCTACATTATTTTGTCTGTCAAAGACACTTCTACTATTTATAATAAAATGGAAATACTTTTGCTCTCAGCCTCAACTTGAGGTTAATTATTTATGTGGCAGTTGTGTGTAAAATTGAGGGTGGTTTCTAAAGAAAAAAAAAATGATGGTTTGTAAAATGCAAACAGTTAGCGCCTGGCCTCCTTGAATCTCTCCGTTATGTATATTAATGTGGGAATAAGCCAGGCGGCAATGAAGTTCTTCGATTCAAATTATGTTCATTTGTGGCTATGATTGCATCCTTTATATTCATGGCATGAAGAAGAGAAATGCAGATTCACTGGTTGCATTGTTTAGCTTATTGCTTTGCCTCTTGTTGCCATAAATTGTGGCGTTTTTCCCCTGTGAATGCCTTGCAAAGTGATACAAGGCGCGATATTATTTCCAAGTGTATTCATGTTCTCCCTCTTTGTGCTCCAGTGATTGCCGTCATTTTAGCTTCACAGTAAAACATGGAATCATCGTCAAACTACAATTTATGGTACAGTTTGAAACTGTTTACCTCTGCCATGCGGCACAATTCTGATTGCAATTTACTGTCATTGTTAGTCCTGTGGGAGAACTTACATTGCTGAGAAAGGACTTAATCCCTCAAAGCAGCAGGATCAGAGAGCAGAAATATGCTATGTTAATAGAGACAAAACAACTCACACTGTAGAGTTTCTCATTATTCATTAAATAGATCAGATGATTGCTATATTAATTGGGAGCATTAACAGAAATGGTTTTGAAATCAGCCTGCAGGGGTATGGGGGATTCTGTTTTGATGCCATAGAAAAACATTTGTTGTTGCTGAAGATACCCCTCTAAATGACATAGAATCTTCGACCTGGCATCAATGGTACCATATCTCCCAACTTTCTGGGATAGGAAAGAAGGACAATCTTTATCACAAATCATGTAAGTAAAGGACACACCTACTGTCACACCCCCAGTTATGTTGCTCATAAAGAATTAGTGGCAGACCCAACCGCTACAGGGGCTTTTGGGGAGGACTAGGGAATTCTTCCCACTAATTATGGCCCAAGGAGGAGACTGGGGATTTTGTCTGCTTCTCCCGGTCAGAGCATGGAAAAGAGCTCAGCTCAGCCTCTGATCCCATGGAGAGAGCAGATCATTCTCTAATGATGGACAGCAACATGATGAACTCTGAGAGCAAGGCTTGGGTTAATTCTCTGAATAAGGACAATAAAGCTTCCCTTCTGAAGTAGATGGAAAGGAGTAATTTTAATCTTGTACAGGTTAGAGTATACATGGTACATGGTCAGAGTAAATATGGTGGTCCTCATGCAGACTGAATGGGAGAAGCTCCTCCACTTGGGACAGAAATATTTATCAACAATCTCCCTCAAGAAATGTATGAAAATAAATTAAGTCCACTTCTTCAGACTGCTGGAACATTGTATGAATTTTGTTTTATGATGACTTGTCTGGTGGACAGAATATACAAGTGAAGGAGATTTGTTTAGCCCTGGGTCTTCTTTGTGGGGAACTGGTGCCAAATTGTTTGGGCGCTGACCTGAGTCACCTAGGCTTGTCTAGGTGAATTGTTGTTAATTAGCTTACTGTTTAATTAGATTACTGTTTATGTTAGCTGCTTAAGCTCTTACCTGATTTTGTGTGGTATATATTCTGTGTGAATTTACAATAAAGTCAGTTCCAGTTTGCACCTAAGCTAGTGTTGTCTAGTTCTTCTGTGCTATTCTCAGCTATAATACCTGGTTCCTGGTTCAAAAGTGGAGGAAGCTATATCTTGGCAGAGGCAACCATGTCCGTCACAGAATAAGTGAAAAATGAATGCCTAAACCCAAAAGTGTTTTTATTTTGTATCACCATGTTTCCATTATACTGGTATTTTACAGAAATAATGTAAAAGGTTTAGTGTAGTGTAATTCTTTTGGTCGTTAATTGTTGCATTTATTATAGAGGCCTACATATCTGTACAAAATTAAGAACAGCTGAACAGAAAAGAAGCAGAGAGGAATTTGGATTCAAAAGAGGCAAAGTTGGGAGGTATGGTGGTGCATATGCAGGTAAGTTGCCATGCAGTGTGGCAACACATGGCAATGTGCACCACAACGCTGAGGTGAAAAGGGGTCCTAAATGTAGAGGCTCATCACTAGCCATACAACAGTTTCCATACAGTTAAAATGTGAATTACTTTAATAATAGAAAGTGCAGACTGCAATTAAAATTCCAATGGCTGAATAAATATATTCATAATACATCTTGGTTTTTCACATTGTTTTTTAATACATAGGGGTTAATTAACTAAGACTGGATAGTGCAAAATCTGGTGCAGCTTTGCATAGAAACCAATCAGCTCCCAGATGTTTTTTAAATGAAAGCTTAATTGAACAAGCTGAGGTTAGAATCTGATTGGCTGCCATGCACAGATGCACCAGATTTTGCACTCCAGTTTTAGTAAATGAACCCCACAGTGTATTAATTTAATCTTGTATTACTTCCAATGGGTTAGCCACAGAGTATTTATTATACAGGTTCCCCAGGACGTATTTAACGCCTTTCATGAAAATGCATCCAGTTCCTCTGGTTCTGATGTTATAAATAAAATATAAGTCAGCCAAATTTAAAAGAAAAAATCTCCAACACCAAGGGAGGTCTAGCCGTGGAGCTGTGGAAGGCCAGGACCAAAAAGGCAGATGGAGATGGACAAGGATGAGATGAAAACACAGGCCAGAAAACTCACCATTTGCGATGACTCCTATTTGCCTCCAAGTCTTTTTGTGTCTAGATGTGTCTCTCTCTTCATACTCCAACCGGTCTGTCCTCTCTTGGCACTCCAACCCTCTATGAAATGCCCCCAGATATTGGTATTTGATTTTGGACATGAACGGGTCATCCTATGTACAAGACCACACAACAATATTGGGCCCTAAATGTATTATATTCCTGAACCTTGATTTAAAAGACAGAACTTCCACCTTCAGCATCATTTGTCACCAGACATCGCCTACCCAACATATATGAAGGTATAATAATTGGGGAAAAAATTTATTAAAATATAACAGTATACACAAAAAAAAACCTCAGTGGCTGATCTTGTACTGATAACATTTCAGATTTGTACATCAATCAGTCTCCAAATTTTATATCTGTGCTCTGTAACACTGCTGAGCTTTTTTTGTGTTGGAAGTTGAATTCCAGCAGGTTTAATGAGGCGTAAATCCCTTGCTGTGCTGTATAAGACTGAACTATAGCTGAGTGAATCATGATATTACTAAACTTACTGCTCTGCCGGCCTCTCGTATTCCCCTAATGCAAAGTGTCCTTAATTCTGCAGCAAGATACTTTTCTCTAATCACCAGCGTATCCAGCTCATACCATCACCCTCTGATCCAGGAAACAGGAGAAGGCATTTCATGAATAATTACTTCGTATGGCTTAGCCCTGGCCATATGGACATCTTGCCCTTAGAAGTCAAAAGGTATTAGTAGAATCTATATATTAATGTAGTATATGGATGGCATATATTTGAACATGCACAGGGGAGATATAGAGATAGACAGATAGATAGATAGATAGATAGATAGATAGATAGATAGATAGATAGATAGATAGATAGATAGATAGACATACAGATGCTGACCTGCAATTTTAAAGCCATAAAAATATCCCAAATATGATAAATCCATTTTATAACCAAATTAGTTAACCTCTTAGCGCCGGCGTCTCCTGGCCCTTTAAGAGGTTTAATATACCGGGAGGTGGAGCGCCTTACGACCACATCATGACCGCCATGATTGGCTGGATCAGGAGCTTTTGGTTAGGCGCCGGTAACTTTTAGCTATTGCAGGTGCCATCCAGACTACAGCATATCCAGTGCATCCATTGTGACAGTTTTCTTGGTGTTCTCCCCAGCTGGGAGCCCTTTTCAGAACCATAAGCATAATTTATCTTACTTTATGTGAGTTGCTAGAGTTGCTATTGTCTTCCTTTAAAAAATGTTTACACACCTGCTACACTAAAGGCTTCATGTACACAGAAGGTTTTTACAACCTCTCCTGAACGATTTAACTTGACAGATAGCAACCCAGTGATTTTAATAATGCTTAAATACAAGTGTAATATTCCTTTAAATTTCGTACCTGGGCGGTGTCTATAGTATGCCTGTAAAGGGGTGCATGTTTCCCATGCTTAAAACTGTCCCTGCACAAAGTGTAATTTCTGCAGGAAAAAAGTCATTTAAAATCATTCGCGGCTATAATGAATTGTCGGCTCCCTGTAATACAGAGAACAGTCATTGAAAGTCATTGATAAAAAAAAAAAAAGCGTGGGGTTCCCCCAAATTCAATTACCAGGCCCTTCAGGTCTGGTATGGATATTAAGGGGAACCCCGCATCAAATAAAAAAAAAATTACATGGGGTTCCCCCTAAATATCCATACCAGACCTTTCAGGTCTGGTATGGATTTTAAGGGGAACTCCATGCCAAATTTAAAAAAAAAGTTGGGTGGAGTTCCCCTTAAAATCCATACCAGACCCTTTATCTGAGCACGCAACCTGGCAGGCCGCAGAAAAAGAGGGGGGAACGAGAGAGCGCCCCCCCTCCTGAACCGTACCAGGCCACATACCCTCAACATTGGGAGGATGTTTTGGGGGTCTGTGACCACTCAAAGCACCTTGTCCCCATGTTGATGAGGACAAGGGCCTCATCCCCACAACCCTGGCCGATGGTTGTGGGGGTCTGTGAGTAGGGGGCTTATCAGAATCTGGAAGCCTCCTTTAACAAGGGAACCCCCAGATCCCGCCCCCCCCCTTTGGAATGGTCATCCGTCGCTGGATAGCAAGAGTGGATTACCACCGCTGGAATCTTTTTTTAATTTTTTTTATTTTTAATAAAGGACTTTTCCCAACGGTGTGTCTGTCTTTTTTAACATTCTTTTACACTTTCTTTGTGAAATGGTAGGTGTACTTTTGTACCTCCTTACCATTTCAAACGGGGGGGGCAGGATGTGGGGGTCCCCTTGTTAAATAAGCCCCCCGCCCGCAGACCCCCACAACCACTGGCCAGGGTTGTGGGGATGAGGTCCTTGTTCTCATCAACATGGGGACAAGGTGCTTTGAGGGGTCACAGACCCCCAAAGTATCCTCCCAATGTTGAGGGCATATGGCCTGGTACGGTTCAGGAGGGGGGCGCTCTCTCGTCCCCCCCTCTTTTCCTGTGGCCTGCCAGGTTGCGTGCTCGGATAAAGGGTCTGGTATGGATTTTTAGGGGGAACTCCACGCCATTTTTTTTTTAAATTTGATGTGGGGTTCCCCTTAATATCCATACCAGACCTGAAGGGCCTGGCAATTGAATTTGGGGGAACACCACGCTTTTTTTTTTTTATTAATGACTTTCAATGACTGTTCTCTGTATTACGGGGATCCGACAATGCATTATAGCCGCGAGTGATTTCAAATGACTTTTTTTCCTGCAGAAATGACACTTTGTGCAGGGACAGTTCTAAGCACGGGAAACATGCGCCCCTTTACAGGCATACTATACCCAACCCCCAGGTACGAAATTTAAAGCAATATTACACTTGTATTGTTTCACTTTAAGCATTATTAAAATCACTGCTCCTGAAAAAAAACTTTAAAACTTTTTTTTTGCATTGTTACATGTCCCCTGGGGCAGGACCCAGGTCCCCAAACACTTTTTAGGACAATAACTTGCATATAAGCCTTTAAAATTAGCACTTTCGATTTCTCCCATAGACTTGTACAGGGTGTTCCGCGGCTTTTCGAATTTGCCGCGAACATCCCAAACTGTTCACTGTTTGCCAAACAGGCGAACAGGTGAACAGGCAATGTTCGAGTGGAACATGAGTTTGACTCGAACTCGAAGCTCAGGTCTATTTACCAGCAGCAGTGTACATGAGACCTTAGTCTGTGCACTTTGCTCCTTTTGTCTGTTTACCGCTTAGAGATCTCTTCAGTTTCTCAGGACTGCTGTGTTAAGCGCGCTGGAATGGATTCTTCAGCAGTTCCTAAAGGTATAGGAGTTATCCTGAGGATTTGGACCACACTGTACTTTCCATCAATGTAGTTTATCTCAGCCCAGGCTGCATCTATCGTGCCCTATTGACAGTTTTTTCCTTGCAGCCTTTAGTAGCATTTCAGCCTCCTAAGTCTTAAGCCTCATACACACGATCAGATTGTTGGCCAACAAAACCGTAAAATTTTGTCTGAAGGGCGTTGGCCCAAACTTATCTTGCATATACATGGCCACACAATTGTTGGCCAACAATTACGAACGTAGTGATGTACTAGGTTGTTTTTCAGCTCTTTAGCACCACCCTTTGGGTTCCTTCTGCTAATTTTGTGTTAGTAGAAGTTTGGTGAGTATTGATTCGAGCTTTTCATTTCGTGCTTTTTATTTCACGCTTTTCAGTTAATTTCTGAACGGCCGTTTGTCAACCAACATGTTGCGGAATCGGAGGAGATAACGTGTTATTTATTATTGGCCTTGGAGTTATTGCTTTGACATTATTTTTTTGGTTGGATAATGATTTGATTTGGTATATTGTCTATATTTTTGGATGCATAGAATGCACTTTTTGGTTAAGTACTATTGGCAGAAAGCATGTCTAATTTTGTTTTATTTTTTTAATGCACAATAAAAATATTGTGGAGAATAATACTTGGCTGTGTGTTTTATTTCAAAAGACAGTTTGGGAGTAGGCAGTTACATTTAAAAAATACAATGTAAAATTGACAAGAGACACCAACATAGTTGTATCTTTGATCTTAAAAACTACGGGATAATGGTGTTGTGGTAACCTGCCGAAAAAAAAAAAAAGCATAATAATATTATTCTTTATATCACTGGGAATAAAAAGCCTTTGATTTTTTGTTTGCAATAACTCCATCAGTATCAATAGCAAAGCAGTTTCATTATTATCCTATTAACCACTTAAGGACCGCCGCATGCCAATGTACGTCATCACAATGGCATGTACAGGCACAAGCACGTACATGTACGTGCTTGCCTTCCAGCGGGTGGGGGGTCCGATCGGACCCCCTCCCGCTGGATGCGGCAGTCCGTTTCGCTGCAGGAGCGATCCGGGATGAGGGGATGGCCGTTGGTTTCTGGCCATCCTCTCTCAATCGCTCCTGGCGAATGAGAAGCTTCCTCCCACTGTGTATAGTAAACACAGGCAGGGAGGAAGTGATGTCATTCTCCTCGGGGCGGTCTTATTGACTGGACTACGAGGAGAGGACACAGTAAGTGTGCACTAACACTACACTAACACATAGGCACACACAGGCACACAACCCCCCCCCCGATCACCCCCCCCCCGATCGCCCCCCCCCCCCCCAGTCACAGTGTCACTGATTGCAGTGATCATTTATTTACTGATCACTGCATTCAGTGTCAGTTGTGACAGTAAAAACTGTCAGGGCAGTTAGTGTTAGGTCCAGGGTAGCCCCCTACCACCCCCAATAAAGGTTTAACCCCCTGATTGCCCCTAGTTAACTGTTTCACCCCCTTTTGCCAGTGTCACTAAGCGATCATTTTTCTGATCGCTGCATTAGTGTCGCTAGGTAGCTAGTTATTTTTTAAGGTTCACCGTCAGGTTTTTATAGCGCTAGGTACCCCGATATACTACCCAATAATGGTTTTAACCCCCTGATTGCCCCTAGTTAACCCTTTCACCCCCTTTTGCCAGTGTCACTAAGCGATCATTTTTCTGATCGCTGCATTAGTGTCACTAGTGTCGCTAGGTAGCTAGTTATTTTTTTAGGTTCACCGCCAGGTTTTTATAGCGCTAGGTACCCCCATATACTACCCAATAATGGTTTTAACCCCCTGATTGCCCCTAGTTAACCCTTTCACCAGCGATCACAGTATAAGTGTCACTGGTGATGCTGGTTAGCCAGTTAGTTATTTAGGTTCCCCGTAAGGTTTTTATATAGCGCCAGGGACCCCCATATACTACCTAATAAAAATTTGAAAATTTGAAAATTTGCCCCTAGTTAACCCTTTCACCAGTGATCACCGTATAAGTGTTACGGGTGACTCTGGTTAGTTTGCTTTTTATAGCATCAGGGCACCCACCATTTATTACCCAATAAAGGTTTAACCCCCTGATCACCCGGTGGGTGTTATCAATTAGGTTTTAGGGTCAGGGTCTGCGTCATCCCAGGCAGCGCTAGGTTAGTGCCAGTACCGCTAACACCCATGCGCAAAGCATAAACCTCCCGTAGTGGTATAGAATCTGAACAGATCAATATCTGATCTGATCAGATCTATACTAGCGTCCCCATTAGTTTAGGGTTCCAAAAAAACGCATTGTTAGCAGGATCAGCCCAGATACCTGCTAGCACCTGCGTTTTGCCCCTCCACCCAGCCCACCCAAGTGCAGTATCGATCGATCACTGTCACTTACAAAACACTAAACACATAACTGCAGCGATCGCAGAGTCAGGCCTGATCCCTGCGATCGCTAACAGTTTTTTTTTGGTAGCGTTTTATATTTAAATCCGGAAGGCAGAGCTTGGTTTTCGGGGTCCCGTACGTGGCTAGACTCCCAAAAAGTCCCCCACATGTGGTATTCCCGTACTCGGGAGAAGCAGTAGAATTTATTTTGGGGTGTAATTTCACTTATGCCCATAGCATGTGTGAGCAATATATCATTTAGTGACAACTTTGTGCAAAAAAAAAAAAAATAATTGTAATATTCCTGCAACTTGTGGCAAAATATAAAATATTTCATGGACTCAGCATTACTCTCAGTAAATAGCTTGGGGTGTCTACTTTCCAAAATGGGGTCATTTGGGGGGGGTTTGTGCTATTTTGGCATTTTATTGCCTTCGAAACTGTGATAGGTAGTGAGGAGTGAAATCAAAAATTTGCACCCTTAGAAACCCTGAAGGCAGTGATTGGTTTTCGGGGTGCCGTACGCAGCTAGACTCCCAAAAAGTCCCACATATGTGGTATCCTCGTACTCAGGAGAAGCAGCAGAATATATTTTGGGGTGCAATTCCACATATAACTATGGCATGTGTGAGCAATATATCATTTAGTGACAACTTTTTGTAAACTTTTTTTTTTTGTGTCATTATTCAATCACTTGGGACAAAAAAAAAATATTCCATGGACTCAACATGCCCCTCAGCAATTTCCTTGGGGTGTCTACTTTCCAAAATGGGGTCATCTGGGGGGGTTTTGTACTGCCCTGCCATTTTAGCACCTTAAGAAATGAGACTCTAGTTTGTAGACGCTATAACTTTTGCGCAAACCAATAAATATATGCTTATTGACATTTTTTTTACTAAAGACATGTGGCTGAATAAATTTTGCCCTAAATGTATGACTAAAATTGAGTTTATTAGATTTTTCTTATAACAAAAAGTAGAAAATTTAATTTTTTCTCACAATTTTCGGTCTTTTTCCATTTATATCGCAAAAAATAAAAAATCGCAGAGGCAATCAAATACCATCAAAAGAAAGCTCTATTTGTGGGAAGAAAAGAACGCAAATTTAGTTTGGGTACAACATTGCATGACCGCGCAATTACCAGTTAAAGCAGTGCAGTGCGAAATTGTAAAAAGACCTCTGGTCCTTAGGCTGGAAATTGGTCCGGGGCTGAAGTGGTTAAAGAAGAAGAGAATTGTGTGCTGCATTTCTCCATTATGAACGCTAGTTTACAAGACTGACCGCTTCTGGCTCGTCCTTGCTTCTGAGCATGCGTGTTTATACTTTGGGCTTTTGTCCAACCGACTTGTGTACACACGCTTGGAAAATCCGACAACACATATTTGTCCATGGAAAATCCGACAACAATTTTTCCGATGGAGCATACACACTGTCGGATTTACAAACAACAGTCTGTCATCACACATTTCCCATCGAAAAGTGTGTACGCGGCTTAAGGCTGCCAAGAGCTAAGCCTGTCAAAATCTCAAGCTGGCCATGAATGGCTCAAATGTTGACTAATTCTGTCTGAATTGGAGCCGTGGGTGGCCATGCAACCACCACCTGGGCTTGAAAAGTAAATTTAAAGTGGTCGAAATCCTTACACACACCCTGTGTTGTGACTGGCCTCAGGTGATACACAAATATGAAACAAATCCTTCTGCATAAGTTATACCTGTTTATCTGCTGTCTTCTCTACAGTCGCCTAAAGCATACATTTTATACAGCAGTACTTAGCTCCAGAAGGTAGGGGTCGGGATCAAAGCACAGCAAAGAGCAGGGAGTGGAATATAATCTGAGATCTGAGTGGAAGGAATGGACACACTCCACTACACAGTCTCATAGGGAAACATGCACAGCTAAGACTGTCAATCACAGGATGCGTGCTGGGAGTGGGGCTGCCCGCTGGGATTCTGCAGTGGAAAAACTTTTCAGAGGGAAGAGAAAAACCAAGTTAAGTGCATTAGATTGAGGCTAGTACACACAGTGGAGGGATATGCTCTATTCATTTTAAATATTAGAGGTTTACAACCACTAAGAAAATCAATTGAGCAGGGTGGAAAATTATCAGCTGAATAGTGATTGCATTCTAAAAAAGGCAGTCACTCTTCAGGTATTCAGGCAGTTGCAGGGTTTGCAGTTTTGCAGAGCTGGTTATGGATGTTTAGCATGAATGAGAAAATCGACCAATCTCCTCTCTTTCGGCCTGCGTATGGCTAGCTTTAGATAGTCTCAGATAGTCAACCAGAAGATTTTTAGCCTGCCTAACTAATTTGCCCAATTACATCCAAAATCATATTAATTACAACATTAAACGTGTCACACTCCGCTAGCAAAGACGCCGAACTGTTGTGTAATTACAATCCGCACACATCGAAGAAATCTTTAAATAAACGTGAAAGAATCTATTTGTATTCTGCCAGCACACAACAGAAATAAAAAATTGCAAATGAATGTAAACAAATATTCTGGAAAACCTTTAATTTGTTGGCAACAATTAACAATTATAGGCAATTGTCTCTTCTATTATGGCAGATTCTGTCACTTACTGCTATTTATGGCAGCAATTAGTTGATTCACCATAATTTTCTTCCACCCACGACCATTTTACATTTTTGCCCTCAAAATGCTTTGAAATCCTGGGAATATTACATTTATTATCTAGCTGCTAGCAAAGTACATAGAGTGGTTATCTCAGAAAAAGCACTCCAACAGCTTTATGTTACCTGCGTGACTATCGTGATGGTTTTTTTTGATGCAAGTTTTGTATTTGTCCAATATCAGCCAGGCAAAGCCTATTGCCTTGAGAATAATTTATATTAGGCAGGAAATTCATAAAAAATGGCTTGCATTAAAGGAAAAAAAACTGCTTATTTGTGCAGCAGTGGACCTATTTACCTAGTGGGTTATTTAAGAAAATGCCAGCTCGACCTAGTTCACAATTTTAACACACAACCATGAGTTCTCCAGGCAGCAAATGGAAACCTGGGAACAGGGTAATAACAATTTGAACAAAAAAAAAATCTGGTGCAAAAAGTTTTGAGAGTGTATTTTTTTCACATGTTCAATTTTTTTCTTCAAGTGGACCTGTCATTTTTGAAAATGTGTGAGCCAAATAAGAACTATATTTTATTTTTGGCAAATATTTAGTTTGTGCTATTAGACCCCTTTCACACTGGGGCGTTTTTCAGGCATTTTTCAGGCACTTTCGTGGTTAAAAAAGCGCCTGTAAAGCGCTTGAAATAAGCCTCATCTGCAATCCCAATGTGAAAGCCCAAGTGCTTTAAGAGTCCTTTCACAATGTCAGCGCCCGAAAAACGTTTGTAAAACGTCCGCTTAAACTAGCAGCGCTTTACCAGCGTTTTTTGAGTGCTATTGGGGTGCTTTTAACCCCTGCTGGTAGCCAAATAAAGGGTTAAAAGCGCTGCTGCTAAAAGCGCTTTTCAGGAGCTTCCTATTGATTTCAATGGGAAGGGGCACTTTAGGAGCAGGACTTTTTTTGATGCCCTGCCAGCGCAGCGCCTCAGTGTGAAAGCACTCGGGCTTTTACATTGGGATTGCAGTTGCGGCTTCTTTCAGGCGCTTTACAGGTGCTTTTTTTTAAAGATAAAGCACCTGAAAAACGCCCCAGTGTGAAATGGATCTCAGTGTGAAAGCACTTGGGCTTTCACATTGGGATTGCAGATGGGACTTCTTTCAAGTGCTTTACAGGCACTTTTTTCAATGCTAAACCGCCTGAAAAACACTTGAAAAACGCCCCAGTGTGAAAGGGGTCTAAAAGCAATAGTAAACTGCACTAAACTTTTTTTTTAACCCTGCAAGGTTAAAGTAGAAGTCCAGCCTAACACTAAAATCACTACATCTATAGATATCAGCAATCTAACACTAATCTAGATATTCAAAGAAGAAATCAGTATACATACCTTTATCTCCTAAACCGATATTCACTGTACCTACCGGTAAGCCTTTTTATAGGCTTACCGGTAGGTACAACTTTAAGGGTTTACTTCCAGTTTAAAAAGCTTTTAAAAGGAAACATTTAGACCTCATTCACACCTGAGTGTTTTGTAGCATGAAGCATGTGGGTCCAAAATGCTCAGGGAGAAATAAATCAATGCAGCTCCATGGTAGTGGTTTACATCTCCACTCCAAAATACCCGAAGCCAAATGTGTGAATCTCAAGAAAGTGTTTTAAGCGATTCTGGCAGACGTTTGTGTTTTGGGGCATTTTGAGTCCCATATAAATGCATTGGTGCATGCAAAAACATGTGTTAGGCGCGTTTTTTATGCATTTATATGTGGTTTTAGGTTTTGTCCGCACAGCAACAAGTGAGTCTCTGCTCTGCAGAGGAGGATAAGGAAGTGTTGCCACGTGTGTCTGATTGTGGGTTAGTGAAGGAGATGGTGCAGTTCATGTGTGAGATGGCAGATTGGCAAAAATATGCTTCAGGTGTCTGTTTCGGTCCAAGTGACGGAAATCCTGTCCTGACTGACACTGGAGTTCAGCACACACCGAAGGAAGAGCTTGCCCTGTATACGGCTGGAGGCTACGAGTCTCTAGGATTGATTTGTGGTAAATGTTCTGGCCTGACCATGCAGTTGAGGCCTTGGATCGTCTGTGGATGCTGTGGGGAGCATCTGTTTGAGGTCGTCCCTCCAACTCTACCTCTGGGGATCCTACAAGTCAATTAGGATAAAAATGTTGCCATCTCAAAAATGTTGCCACCCCAAGAGCGATGCCTCAAGTTGTGCAGGAGGCTGTTACACTTGCCGAAACTACTACCCCAGAACCCAGCGCACTGATTGCGCCTAGAGGCCGAGGTCGGGCTCAACTACTCTCACTGATGTCTGAGCCAACCGAGAGAAAAGCACCGGGGCCGGTTAAGTCAGCGAGAAGTGAGCGTGGGGTGCTTGTGGGGGAAGTGATACCAGTGGCCATGAAGGGGGATGTCATAGAGGTGTCAGTCAAGACGTGTGTCAAGCGAAATTACATTCCGGCTGAAGAGTATTCGACCATCTCATAGTCAAACATTCTGTCTGATAGACTGTCGGAACTCTTCTCAGACACTTTGTCTTACTCAGGGAATTGGGGAGAGAGTGATGAAGAGTTACCCAGTAATGTGCAGGAGGACAAAACACCTGCTACTACTACCGCAATTGTGCAGATTATGCTGTCAGCCAGTGCAGCTCCACTGATTAGCATTGCCAGGTCCTTTAAAGAGGATCAAGGGTCTTGATGGGTCCCCAAAGCTCGGCCTACTACACCTATGCCTGCGTGCCCCAGACATCCATGTCCGGGTACGGAGACTCTAAGACCCTGCCTCGGCTGTCAAAAATTCAGTGGATAATTATAAAGAAAGTGGCAGAAGACTACAGGTACTTATATCCCTACATTCCCTCTCACCTGGAAGAGGAGATTCTGGGGAGAGAAACACAATGAGTGGGTGAAGCCATCCGTAAATTCCTTCAGATCCCAGAACTTTTTTGCATTTATACATGTCCCTTGGGGCAGGACACAGGCCCCCAAAAACTTTTTATGACAATATCTTGCATATAAGCCTTTAAAATTAGCACTTTTCTTTATTCATGTTCATGTCCCATAGACTTTAATATTATTCAAACAAATTTTTTGCCTGTTTGCATGTTCTGCTGCAAACCGAACTGGGGGGGTGTTCGGCTCCTCTCTACACATTTATAACACAATGCTGTTAATGGGATATTTATATGAAAACAGTTATGGACAGTGTCTAGAGACAGAGCATTGCATCCACATCCCTGATAGATAGAGAAAAGAGAAAAGGGAATTCAGATCAAAGACCTGTCCCTTAGTGGTAATTGGGACTTTAAAAGATGCATGTATCTGTAAAGAGGTAAGCACGCCAACTCAGACTAATTTGAAAAAAATAATTTATTACAAAAAACTATACAGATTAAGAACAAAATTTGTCATTGAACAAATGGCCAAGATTAATACTCATAATTAAAAGCTTGAACACATGTTAGGGTATACTGGACAGTCAACGCGTTTCAACATTGAAGTCACTGCTTCTTCAAAAAAGACATTTAACATTAATTTCAAAAATAATTAATTTTGATTTTACATACACGATAACGATACATATACATTGCTTACCCAAATATTTTGACATTAACACCCACATAGCATCGGTAAAGACAGACAGCGCTCCGTGTCAAAAAGGTGATGTCAGAGTTGCCTCAGTGGTCTTGTGGATGTTGAACCATGTGTGCAAGTAAGGAAATCTAGAATATAGTAGTACATATGTGTATTAAGATGCATAGCATCCCAACTCAACACATGAACAATTGAACCTACAACTCCCAATTTAATTTCATTTGTGAGAATGTTGAGAATAAATTTATAATGTAGTACCCCTCATCTAAGATCTAAAAGAGAGGAGAAGGAAAAAGAAGACCAAAGGCTAGACAAAAAAAAAGGGGGGGGGGGGGCAGGCCGATACCAGGCCTGTCTTTCATTTTGATTGGGCCCTGGGCAAACATTTTCTTGCCCCCCCCCCCCCCCCCTGTCAATTCTGAGACAAACAAAATAATAGCAGATAGACTCAAAATCAGTTTACTGCAGCAGATCACGCAGTGATTGCAATTGTTTGCCAGAGGTTACAGCCTATCCTTACCGCTCACTGGCTGGTTGCTAGAGGTTACTGTGCATTATTAGCTTTCACTGATTGTTTGCAATAGGTTAATGCACATCATTACCACTCTCTGAGCAGCGGAGCAATCCCAAATAATTGAACAAGTAAAGTCGCACATTAATACACATACTACAGGAGAGGGTCAGAGTTCAGACATACTGCAGGAGATTACCAGACTGCAGACTGCAGACATACTGCACAAGATTACCAGACTGCGGACATACTGCACGAGATTACCAGACTGCGGACATACTGCACGAGATTACCAGACTGCGGACATACTGCACAAAATTACCAGACTGCAGAGATACTGCACGAGATTACCAGACTGCGGACATACTGCACGAGATTACCAGACTGCGGACATACTGCACAAAATTACCAGACTGCAGAGATACTGCACGAGATTACCAGACTGCGGACATACTGCACAAGATTACCAGACTGCAGACATACTGCACGAGATTACCAGACTGCGGACATACTGCACAAGATTACCAGACTGCAGACATACTGCACAAGATTACCAGACTGCGGACATACTGCACAAGATTACCAGACTGCAGACATACTGCACAAAATTACCAGACTGCAGAGATACTGCACAAGATTACCAGACTGCGGACATACTGCACGAGATTACCAGACTGCGGACATACTGCACAAGATTACCAGACTGCAGACATACTGCATGAGATTACCAGACTGCAGACATACTGCACAAGATTACCAGACTGCAGACATACTGCACGAGATTACCAGACTGCAGACATACTGCACAAGATTACCAGACTGCGGACATACTGCACAAGATTACCAGACTGCGGACATACTGCACAAGATTACCAGACTGCAGACATACTGCACAAGATTACCAGACTGCAGACATACTGCACAAGATTACCAGACTGCGGACATACTGCACAAGATTACCAGACTGCGGACATACTGCACAAGATTACCAGACTGCAGACATACTGCAAAGGATTACCAAACTGCGGACATACTGCACGAGATTACCAGACTGCGGACATACTGCACGAGATTACCAGACTGCAGACATATTGCACGAGATTACCAGACTGCAGACATACTGCACAAGATTACCAGAGACTGCGGACATACTGCACGAGATTACCAGACTGCGGACATACTGCACAAAATTACCAGACTGCAGAGATACTGCATGAGATTACCAGACTGCGGACATACTGCACGAGATTACCAGACTGCGGACATACTGCACAAGATTACCAGACTGCAGACATACTGCACGAGATTACCAGACTGCAGACATACTGCACAAGATTACCAGACTGCAGACATACTGCATGAGATTACCAGACTGCAGACATACTGCACAAGATTACCAGACTGCGGACATACTGCACAAGATTACCAGACTGCAGACATACTGCAAAGGATTACCAAACTGCGCACATACTGCACGAGATTACCAGACTGTGGACATACTGCACAAGATTACCAGACTGCAGACATACTGCACGAGATTACCAGACAGCAGACATACTGCACAAGATTACCAGACTGCAGACATACTGCACGAGATTACCAGACTGCGGACATACTGCATGAGATTACCAGACTGCAGAGATACTGCACAAGATTACCAGACTGCAGACATACTGCACGAGATTACCAGACTGCAGACATACTGCACAAGATTACCAGAATGCGGACATACTGCATGAGATTACCAGACTGCAGAGATACTGCACGAGATTACCAGACTGCGGACATGCTGCATGAGATTACCAGACAGCAGACATACTGCACAAGATTACCAGAATGAGGACATACTGCATGAGATTAGCGGACATACTGCATGAGATTACCAGACTGCGGACATACTGCATGAGATTACCAGACTGCGGACATACTGCACAAGATTACCGTACTTTGGACATACTGCCCGAGATTACCAGTCTGCAGACATAATGCACGAGATTACCAGACTGCAGACATACTGCACATGATTACCGGACTGCGGACATACTGCACAAGATTACCAGACTGTGGACATACCACACCAGATTACCAGAGACTGCGGACATACTGCACAAGATTACCAGACTGCGGACATACTGTACAAGATTACAAGATTACCAGACTGCGGACATACTGCACGAGATTACCAGACTGCGGACATACTGCGCGAGATTACCAGAGACTGCGGACATACTGCACGAGATTACCAGAGACTGCGGACATACTGCCCGAGATAACCAGACTGCGGACATACTGCAGGGTTGGCTATTTTGTAACTATTAGGACTCTAAGGTAATTAAATTGATATGTATTGATCCTTGTTTTTCTCTCCTGTATCTCCTCCCTGCAAAATAGAATTGTGTAATTTCTCTCATACAGTATGCTTATCATTGAGTGACTCTCATTGTTATATATAGGGACTAGTAAAAGGCTTAAAGTGGTGTTCCACACAAAAAAAAGAAAAAAAAAGAAAATTACAATTCCTAAAAAAAAGAAAAACATTTGGGAAAAAAAAAATGAACTCACCTCTAAATGCCTGTTGCTAGGGGGTCCCTCGTAGTCTGCCTCCTTCAGTGCCTGGGCTGGTGACATCACTTCCCCTCAGCTCTTCCCCCTCCCTCCTGTCCCTCCTGTCAGTCATCTGGGACTCGTGACAGGTCCCAGATGACTGCGTGGCCAATCATGGCGCCGCTCGTGAAAGCGAAGTGGTTGCCACAGTTGCAATGCTGACACCGCCGAGCGGAGGGGGGACGAGCGGGGCTTTGTACCCCCGCATCTCTGGACCCCGGGACAGGTAAGTGTCTGATTATTAAAAGTCAGCAGCTGCAATATTTGTAGCTGCTGACTTCTAATTTTTTTTTTTTAAGGGGAACTCGTAGGGTTGTTGTACTTACATTGTTTACATATAAAAAAAAAACATAGTTGAGTTAGTAATAGGCTTTTATACTAGCTATTACTTTTATATATAAAAGGGAACTGTTTGTTCTGTTTTTTGATACTCACATTTGTATCGGTCTGTCCCCCTTTTCTTTGGTCTAGCCTTCAGTCTTCTTTTTCCTTCTCCTCTCTTTTCGATCTTAGATGAGGGGTGCTACATTATAAATGTATTCTTAACATTCTCACAAATGAAATTAGATGGTGTTGCACTTGGGATTTGTAGGTTCAATTGTTCATGTGTTGAGTTGGGATGCTGTGCATCTTAATACACATATGTACTACTATATTCTAGATTTACTTGCACACATGGTTCAACATCCACGAGACCACTGACGCGATTCTGACATCGCCTTTTTGACACAGAGCGCTGTCCTCCTTTACCAATGCTATTAGGGTGTTAATGTCGAAATATTTGGATAAGCAATGTATACTGTATGTATCATTATCGTGTATGTAAAATCAAAATTAATTATTTTTTAAATTAATGTTAAATGTCTCTTTTGTAATATTATATAGATGCATGGGATACAGCCCTGAAGAAGCAGTGACTTCAACTGTGAAATGCATTGGCTGTACAGTATACCCTAGCATCTGTTCAATCGTTTTATTATGAGTATTAATCTTGGCCATTTGTTCAATGACAAATTTTGTTCTTAATCTGCATAGTTTTTTTGTAATAAATTATTTTTTTTCAAATTAGTCTGAGTTGGTGTGCTTACCTCTTGACAGATACATGTATCTTTCAAAGTCCCAATTACCACTAAGGGACAGGTCTTTGATCTGAATTCCCTTTTCTCTTTTCAAAATGCTGTTAATGGTATAACTAAAGATAAATTGTTTTGTTTTTTTGTTAGTTTTTTTTACTGTAGATTCAGATAGATTTGTAAGAGGTTAAAACAGTTGTCAGTTTTTTTTATTGCTATCTGTATCACCATTAGGTTGGGTTCACACTTGCATGGTGGGAATTGTATGTCCGTTTTAATTTCAAATAAAAAAAGCATTTCTTCAGCAGTTACATAGTAGTTGAGGTTGAAAAAAGACACAAGTCCATCAAGTCCAACCTATATGTGTGATTATATGTCAGTATTACATTGTATATCCCTTTATTTTGTGGTCATTCAGGTGCTTATCTAATAGTTTTTTGAAACTGACAATGCTCCCCGCTGAGCCTGTGGAAGGGAATTCCACATCCTTGCCGCTTTTACAGTAAAGTGTGTCTTGTTAAACTCCTTTCCGCAAAAAGTTTTATCCCCATTGTGGGGTCACCAGTGCGGTATTTATAAATTTAAATCATATCCCCTCTCAAGCGTCTCTTCTCCAGAGAGAATAAGTTCAGTGCTCTCGACCTTTCCTTATAACTAATATCCTCCAGACCCTTTATTAGCTTTGTTGCCCTTCTTTGTACTCGCTTGTGCAAAGTCTTGTAGAGAAAGAGAATTATCATTTTATCTCTGGAGTTAATCCCCTTTTTAATGTATGGCAATATTCTATTTGCTTTGTTAGCAGCAGCTTGGTATTGCATGCCATTGCTGAGCCTATCATCTACTAGGACCCCCAGGTCCTTTTCCATCCTAGATTCCCCCAGAGATTCTCCCCCCGGTGTATAGATTTCATTCATATTTTTGCCACTCAAATGCATTATTTTAAATTTTTCTACATTAAACCTCATTTGTCATGTAGTTGCCCACCCCATTAATTTGTTCAGATGTTTTTGCAAGGTTTCCACATCCTGCAGAGAAGTTATTGTCCCGCTTAACTTAGTATCATCCACAAATACAGAGATTGAATTGTTTACCCCATCCTCCAGGTGGTTTATGTACAAATTAAATTGGATTGGTCCCAGCACAGAACCCTGGGGAACCCCACTACCCACCCATGACCATTCTGAGTACTCCCATTTATCACCACCCTCTGAACTTGCCCTTGTAGCCAGTTTTCAATCCATCTACTCACCCTATGGTCCATGCCAACAGACCTTATTTTATACAGTAAACGTTTATGAGGAACTGTGTCAAATGCTTTTGCAAAATCCAGATAAAACACGTCCACGGGCCTTCCTTTATCTAGATGGCAACTTACCTCCTTGTAGAAGGTTAATAGATTGGTTTGGCAAGAACGATTCTTCATGAATCCATGCTGGTTACTGCTAATGATACCGTTCTCATTACTAAAATGTTTTATATAGTCCCTTATCATCCCCTCCCCAGGCTAACTGCTCTGTAATTCCCGGGGATGTATTTTGGTCCATTACTACATTGTGCTTTTCTCCAATCAGCTGGTACCATTTCAGTCCATAGACTGTCAGTAAAAATTAGGAACAATGGTCTGGTCTCCCCCTCCTCTTTGCAGTGCCGGCATTGTAAGTGTGGGTGCCCGGCTGTGGCTTCACAGCCGGGCACTCACTGTGCATGTGCGAGCCACGCTGTGCACCGTGTCCCAGATGATTGCAGAAAGGGAGGGGGGAGAGGTGATCTCCCTTCCGGTGTCCCGGTGCGCTGGGAGGAAGTGGGAGCTGGATCCCTCTGAAAAGAGGGTGCCGGCTCCCCCCAAAAAAATGACATGCCAAATGTGGCTTGTCAGGAGGTCACCTCCCTTAAAGTGGAAGTTCCATTTTTGGGTGGAACGCCACTTTAAAGAATTTCTTGGGATTTTTTTTTGCTCTCCTCCGCTATGTGTCTTTCATGTTCTATCTTAGCCACCCTAATTTCACCCTTACATTTCTTGTTGCATTCTTTGTAAAGTCTGAATGCTGATGATGATCCCTCAACCTTGTATTTTTTGAAGGCCTTCTCCTTTATTTTTATATGCAGTTCAGGTGCATTTTTGATGAGGTGCTGATGAGAATTTGCAGGGCTCAGGACCTGATTTTTGTCATAGCTGCGATTTTAGTGCTGGCCAATACATAGTAGATAAAGGGTGTCAACTCCTGTAGTAGGAGAGCAATCTATGCTGAAATGCTTAACTGAATTCTGAACTGAATGCTGAACTGAATCCTGAACTAAATACTGATCTAAATGCTGAACACAACTGAACACATGTGCAATTCAGAAGCATTCCCATAGAAGTCAATGAGCCTGGAATTTGCGCCTGACAAAGTGCTCAGAAAGTGCATAGGACTCTTTTTAAATTTTCACTGCAGATGCACCGCATATATGTGAACAGCTTCAGGCTGGGGTCACACTGCAGATGGATGCGGCTCACAGCAGGGGTCTGGTGCGTCCCTGTTCTCCGTTTCAGGGACGAATCAGGCCAAATTTTTTTCCTGAATTCAGACCTGAAACTGAGCCAAAGATGCACATGACAGGACAGCCGTGGGGAAACCAGCATCCAATTTGCAATAGTGTGAACCCAGCCATAATGGAAATAAATGTTATTTCAGATGTCATGCGAATCAGATGCGGTTCAAAACGCATCCAAATGTTTGACCAGGAATGAAAGTGAAGGTAAATACAAAATGTTGCACTCCCACCAGAACTAGAAGAGAGGGGATATCTTATATCAAAGGGGACACCTGCTTCTGTGTGGATTTTCTAAAGATGGCCATACACTGTTAGTTAGTTTTCTTATTATTCAGATGGAATTCTTCCCGCTGGGACACTGTTTTCTGATAGCTGGACTCGCTTGTGATGGAATACACTTGTGGGTGGGTGCAGCGGCAGTAACTCACACACAGATGCAATAGAAAGAACTTGTAGTCATAATATAACAGTTTACAACAAGGCTGACGAAAAGCATCTCAACTGGGAACACTCACAGATGAACAGATTGTAGCACAGACAAATGCAGCCTAGCTGGTTTGTGCCCAAGCGTGGAATTTTTCAGGAGAAGTGGTAAAACCCTAAACTTTCCCCACTCGTCTTAAAACTTTCCCTGCCACTATTACTGTCCCTGACCTATATCTACATTACTCACTTGCTAAATGCATGCCAAACTCAGGAGCCAGGAACATAAATAGACTGGCTGACCCAAGATGGCAGCTAGAGTCAGAGTATCCAATCACTGCTCCAGTGACCCAGGAAACCATAGAGGAACCAGGCTCATCTTGGCTTCGAAAATAGACTGCACCTGCCTACGCACTAACCAGAAACTGCAGCCAATTGACTGCAACCATTTATTGAAAAAAGTCTTCCAGCATGTCCCTTTCACAGAGGTCAATCGCATAATCAAATACTGTTGAGCAGGGACAGCCACACACATATTTTGGCTGGTCCCCACTTAAACTGACAAAGTTTGATCAGGCTATGGCCAGCTTAAAAGTTAACTTTCCTAAAATATTCTCTCTCACATCTTGAGTCTATAGGGCACGAAATGTAGGAAATCTCCCTAAAGAGACAAAGTTGGCAAAAAACAAAACAAAAAAACAACAACACAAAACGGCTGTTTTACCCTCCATGCTCTATCCAAAATAGATGTAAACAATGGCTTTAGGTATACTTTAGCAAGTCAAGAGGAAGCAAATAAGAGAAGTTCATTGTTGCAGCTTACAAACACTTTAATTGAGAAAAATCTAGGCTCCCATTGCTATGTTTTTTTTTTTTTTTTTTTACTAGTGCTAGTTGCCTGGTGGTTTTGTGGTTTTCAAGGCTTAATCACTTTCTGAATCCCTGACCTGGAACAAGTATACTTCTAAGCCCCTGTACACACGGCCGGAGATTTCCACAACCAAATCCGTCGGATTTTGCCCGTCGGATTTTGTTCTTCAGATCTTGTCCGAAACTGTTGCATACACACGGTCGGACAAAGTTGGCGAAAAACCAGATCTTTCAGAATGTGATGACATAATTTCGTTATGACGGGACTACATTCAGGCTAGTAGCCAATAGCTTTGATGTAGAAATTTGATCTGAGCATGTGTGGCACTTGGTCCAGTCAACTAAAAGAAAGGGGCCCCCCTCCGCTCATCAACTAACTGCTGCAGGAGAATTACAGAGAGAGACAGAGGTGAGCGGGTTGCAGACCCACAGTTAAGCTGAACCCTTGTTGATGTTGTCAGCCCTTACTTGAAAAAAGCTGCAGATATAAACCCTGCACCCATCATTGTGCTAACTGTTCATATTGTTGCTAGGCTGGGCTGAGCACAGCCAGGTTACTTGTTATGTTCTTTAGAGTGTTGCAACCATGCACACCCTAACATCTAACTGCTGCCTTTGTCTAGAGTACTCATCTGCATCCAAAGATCCTCTTCCATTGATAAAATCAACTCCTCTCCAGGTACAATACTATAACTGCCAGTCTACGGACACACCCTTACTTGACAGTGCGCCAAAGTTTTAAAGGGTCCCAACATAGCCAGCAGAAGAGTCACATGAAAGACTATAGTCAGATCACTTTATCCTGAGAGAAAACCTCTGTTCAACTTTAAATCTTTATCTCTCAGACCTAAACCTAGTCCCTTTGTCTGAGAGCTCTCAAGTGTCATTGGTGATCTGTCAGGGCTGGGCTCTCAGCTCTCCCTTCTCAGTGCTCAGATTCCTCAGCTGTCGGTTAATTGCCAGCACTCATCGTTCCACAGCGGCTCACCTGGTGATAATTTCCTGCTTGTCAGTCCAGCCTACAGCCAGCCCCTTCTGGCTATTTAAACTGCCTGGTTCATTTCTTCTGTGCCTTCGTCCTTGGTCAAACATATCTGGAGACTCTATGCTGTGTTCCTGTTGAAGACTTGCCTGACTGATGCCTCTTCTGGTTCCTGATCCTGTCTGCTGCCTCCGACTATGCTGATCTCTGGCTTCCTGATTTACTTGCTTTGGCAACCGTACCCTGGCTGTTTTGACTACGTTTACTATTTGTACCATATTAAAAGGTATGATTTTAACTGCATTTTCTGCCTTTGTCTGATTCATGGTTCCTGTTGGTTACGTGTGGCGACTCATCTCATAAAGAGCTACTGTTGATGCCCTTGGGGTCAAATATATGCTGGATTTTGAAGCCTCTGTAAGCAACAGGGTGAAGCTAATTGTGCACTCATTAACATGTTCATGCTGGTTGACTTGTGCACATACATTTCGTGATACTTTTATGAACTTTAATCTGCTAATATAATCTGTTATTATTTAAATAGTTGTAAGTCTTAAGGCCCGTACACACAATCTGACTTTTTGACAACAAACATGCAAATTAGCTGTTTTAAGGCAACATCCGACCGTGTGTATGCTCCATCGGATAAACTTTTTCGGTTTTCATCAGACTTTTGTTGGCTGTGCGAATGGACAAATTTTTCGACAACATAAGTCCAATGGAGCAAAGTCTGATCGTGTGTACAGAAGTGAGGCTGATTTTGCACTTTCCAGCTTTAGTAAATAAACCCCATTGTGTACTTAAAAGTGGGTTATGCCTGTACAATTAAAACATTAAAAAGGCCCAATGTTATCTATCATGGTTCATCATCTGATTTACTAAGCTCTGTAAACATTTACTTTACTAAGTTTACAAACTATTCCTTTAGTACTCATCAGTTAAAATCCCAGCCACAACCCTACATTTATGGAGTTTGTATTTTCTCCCTGTGCTTGCCTGGGTTTGCTCCTTATTCCAAAGACATGCTTGGCCCTAGTATGTGTATATATGCACGTGAGGTAGGGACCTTAGACTTCAGGTTTTTTGAGGGGAGAAACTGATGTGAATGTATAATATATGTAAAGTTCTGCGTAAATTGTTGGTGCTATATAATAAATAAATACATAAATAAATCAACCCCAATGTGCTACTGCTGTCTCAGTTTTAACTACAATAGCATTTTCCTAAAGACAAGCTAATGGGTCTTGTTAGTTTGTACTGTACACAGCACATATATATAAGGCCTTTGAAATATTACAAAAAGCAACTATGCTGACATGTTTCAAGGAATATACCCTCTTCATCAGAGCTCTTTATTTGTACAGTGTAGTATGGCAAAGATTTTCTATATTGGGTATCCAGGTCTTGAAAACACCAAAACACTCTGTCCTATGATCATTCTATGCTTGTGCTTGTACAGTTTTGTTAGTATATTTTCACTTTTGTATCTATACATGGTGTTTGAGGTAATGCACTAGGCTGGTGTGCCCATCTTGCTGTTTTTTTTTTATTTAGAATCAAAGATTTCACTTATCTGGAGAGGGCTGTAAACCAGTGGGCAAACCCTTGTCACTGCATATATCATCAATTCTCAACCAGGGTTCCAATGTGCCCCAGGGTTCCTTCAGAGGTTGCTAGGGATTCCTTGAGTTGTGGCTGATTGACATCCCGTTTGATGGTGTCTTCATAGCTCCAGAGCCAGCTTCATTTGGCAGAGTCAACTTTATGACATCAATGATCCATTTTAGCTAGTTGTAAGAGTGGTGATCTGACCACCACTGTATGAGAGGAAATCTTCCTACTAACCACCAATGCAAGGGGCATTTGTTACATTGACCACCAATGCAAGGGGCATTTGTTACATTGACCACCAATGCAAGGGGCATTTGTTACATTGACCACCAATGCAAGGGGCAGCTGTGACATTGATCTACGATAAATTGCTTGTAGCAGGGGGTTTTCTAAATTCTTGAAATTATTTCAAGGGTCTTTTAGGGGGTTCAAATGTTGAGAAAGGCTTGTATAGATTTACCAGTCATAAGGCTTCTTAGTCAACCAGCCTCCAATCCAGTCTGCTTTTTATATATATATATATATATATATATATATATATATATATATATATACATATACATATATACCTACATACACATATACAGTACATAATGTATATATTATTTTTCCATGGATTTATTCATGTTTTACTTTTTCTACTTCCATATAACATTCGCTACTATCCTAAGCCCGCAGGGTCCTAAATCCACCACTGAATCTGGCTGTTCCGCCTGCTGGTATTTTCTGTTTAGACACTTTTGATAAATGAGACCCTACAGTAAAGCGTCCTTGCACTTGAAAACTTTTGCCAATTGTTTCAAGACATAAATAAATTCCACAACTTTGCATATGAAAATAACTGAAAACTGGCAGACATTCAGCAGCGGCTAAGGAAGTATAATTGAGAGCACGACCAGCTTCAGTTCCCCCCCCAAAAAAGTGTCCCCAAGTGTGTTTGACTGTGTTCATTTGCCCAAGCACTATACTTTTGAAAACTAGCACTATACATGTGGAATTCTCTGATAAAAAGCTTTAAATTCCCAGGCTTCCGCAGCTAAGCCCCATCAGTGTAGTGAACCATGAATATCCGGAAATTGAATTACTGCATAGCTGCAATTACTTTTATACAGCCCTGCCGCGGTGGGAATCTTCACGCCTTTGAACGCCAGGTAACAAGGAAAATTAAAAGAACGATAAAAAAAAAAAAAAAGATATTCATAACATATTTACTAATAATAAGCATGGAGGTTATGGAAACATTACACCGTGTTAGCATGTTGTAAAACAGATCAGAAACAATTAAAAATAAATATCTTATTCGCACTGAAAACTAGGCAATTATGAAAAATAGATTTGCTGAGCCCCAGCGAGGGCGTTAAATAAAGCAAAAAAGTTATATGACAGAGTTTTTGAGAATGCACTGGTTGTGCGCTACTTGTAAAGAGGCTTATTTGTTCTGGCATGTATAGTCCAAACATGTCTGTGAAAACCACGATAAAACTTTAATCAATGACCGCAATTATCTGTTGAGAAGTCAGTATAGGAAAAATCATTTATCGCAACATCAGCATGCTAATTAAAGTAGAAACAATAGAAACTCGGCAACCTTTTATTTTTCTCTGGAGAGAATAGGAGGGCGCCAGCGTTTTGCCTATGAAATGATCAGCACACAAATTTCATTTGCCAAAAAAGCAATTCAGTTTGGACGCAAAATTAAAGGCCATGCCAGTAATTTATATTTTTTCCAAAATAACAGCACCATAATATGCCAGGACACACATTGTTCTGCGTTGTCAGGTTAGAAGGGTTGAGATGCCACATTAACAAAAAAGATAGAAAACAAACATAACGTTACTTTCATCAGTAATTTATATACAAAATTAGTAAATAATCCTGTAAATGAAGAATTATCCACAGCAGGCCAGGCAAGTGATCATGGGTATGTGTTCATGTACAATGTGTATTTATAAAACAATACATACTATATATATATATATATATATATATATATATATATATATAAAATGTAAGGTCATGGAAGCAATTCACATCAATCATTCAATCAAATGCAAGTATATGTCTGGGCAAAAGAAAAAAAACATTCAGTAGGACTCTGCAATAAAATGCAAATGTTCCCACATTGTGGCCTTCGAAAATGTTGTAAATCCCGAACAATACCTGTTAATACTGTCATAAATCCACTGCGCTCCAATCTTCCTGTAGTAAACTAACATTTGGAAAAAATAGAAAAAGAAACTGCGCTACGGTGTGCAAATATAATAAATGTACGCAAATGCGTGGGAAATGGTCTATATGAGGACCTATTGGGAGCTGCAGCTTAACTGTACCACATAACTACAGAAAAAGTATAAAGAAAAATAAATAAGCTGCGCTACACTAGTGACATTAAATAGAACGATAAAAAAATAAAAAAAAGATATTCATAACATATTTACTAATAATAAGCATGGAGATTCACCTATGTGCTGTACCACAGCAGCTACATCAAATGGCCAGAGTGTTACAAATGCCACAATAATCAATCTGTGGTAAACCCATATATGTATAGAACAATAAATCCAAACTTAGATAGACTCTATAAATAAATAATGACATCTATAAACAACAAAATTGTAAATAGTGACCATTACAACAAAGTCCGGTTACAAGTGATAATAAAATTAAACTTACACCCATGTGCATTTAACACAAATAGATATAAAAATAAAAATAAATGTGAGAGTCCTTCAATAAAGAAGACGAAAAACAGCAGATTCCTCCACTTGTAAACTATGTGCGATCCACCACCAATATGTGAAGATTTACTTCTTACCAGAAGTCTGTGACCCCCCACTACAGAGGGCCGCAGAAAGCGTGCATAAATAATGTGTTTCCCAAATTCTCCAACTGATCCTGCTGGCCTCCTTAAAACACCATCTCCACCATATAGACTGTGTATCCAGACCTCTCCAGCTTATCTCACATAACCCAAGATCAAATACCTCTAAGGGGACAGTGATGTCATGAAGCTGTTGCCGACACTTGTCTATATCTGCCAATCCAGTAATCATGAAATCCAGCTTCTGGTTGAGGCCAGCCTGGCTGCTCAGTTGGAAATCACTGACTATGATCCCCAACTGCCGGATGTTCTCTACAAGTTCTTTGCAGCACATAGGTGAGTCTCCACATTTTTCTATTTAATGTCACTCGTGTAGCGCAGCTTATCTATTTTTCAGTAAACTAACATTGTTGCTTCTGCTGCACTAAAATCTCAAACAGCTTTGTCGGCTTTGCCCAGAGCTCATCTGCTGGACTACAGAACACCTCCCTCCTGTCTCATCTCCATGTCCTCAAGTTGAACTAATGCCTGCAATACTCTCCTATCCACCAATTCTACATCTGTGTAACATCATTCACTAATGTCTTTGCCCTGTGTTCTCCTGGGTTTGGCATCTTTGGACATCTTGATTGGCCGTACCAGTACAAATGTTAGAATATTTACTTTTAATTATCCAATCGTGTGAAAAGTAGGTACCTGTTCAATTTGAATCCCTATTGGTGTGCAGATGCTTTTTACAAGATTTGGGTAATTAAAATAAATATTCACACAATGTAAAGCTCCACTTAAGAGAGAGCTTGTTGTGTAGCCCAGCACGGGAGAGTCACTACTAGGAGAGGGGAGCAGGAGGAGCTGAGCCGCTGAGAAAGAAAAAGAAAGTAAAGATCATTACTCCACAGTGCCTGCAGTTACAGAAGTCAGTGGAGGACTTTTTTTTTTTTTTTTTTTTTTACAGCTTATTTACTGCTTTTTAGAAATTTGTAAATACTTTAAGGGTCACTAAACCCACATCATAAAAAAATATCAATAAATGGTGTATTACATGCTGTTCATACTCACTCAGTCACTATGGGATTAATTTTCTGTATTTTGCAAAAATCCTGGTAGATCCTACTGCTCTCTATCTTCCCCTTCTGTTCATGACCCTAGTGCAGCTAAGGATTTTGCAGAGCAGTATTGGCAGCTCTGCACATGCTCAGTTTTCAGTTTCAATACTGAGTATTTCCTTCCTCTGAGCAGCCCATATGACTATAGAGTCACACATGTGAGTGAATACACAGTGATAAATGCCAGTCCACTCCTTCTCTCCTCCTCCATGCCCACTAACCAGCCAAACACAATAGTGGTGGGATATTACATGTAGACTGATGAAGGCTTCACCTCCCTCTGATTTTAAGACTCAGGAAGAGCGTGACATTCATCCACATCATGTTATTGCCAAAAAATAATAAACATTTGTTTACAAATATATATATATATAAACTGTTTTTTTGATATTATTATTATTTTTTTAATTATTATTCTATATTCCAAAGGCTGTTTTTTTGTATTTTGAACATGTGACCAGCACCAAAGGACTAGAGGCTCCTCCTACTTATGTTTGCCTGCAGACAGGCTGGAGAGGAGGTGGGACATGTGACAGCTGGATATCACATAGGAAAAGGGTACTTAGATGTTTTCTTTTCATTAAAATGATTACAGTGTCATTATCCATATACAGAAATAGAAGGGACAATGTAAATTAAACAGTGTGCGTTTAGTATCACTTTAAATGTCTATAGCCTGGCCACAAGTCCACTTTAAGTGTTTTTCCAGCACTTAGGTGCATTGTGACTAATTCAAGCATCACTTGCAGTATCTGGGATGTGTATGGGTTAGCTCTCAAATTTAAAAACGTAAAGATAGAAGTGCTTATCATTGCACTCAGAAATGTTGCAAAGCCTCTGTGGCATATCAGCATCCATTCTTTGCAGAAAAAGACACTTTAAATTCAAGTGTGCTACATTCAATTGTTGGTAAAGTTAGGAAAATGCTTTGAAGTGGATTCAGCAGAGCACAATGCAGAGAAGGCAATTAGATCCAATACTGCCCATCTTCTTATTAAAAGATCAGACCATCTGGTAGTGCCCTAAGTCCTCTATAGGTTTCATCATTAAGACTCGGTTCACACCACGATTCCTGTGCGGGTTCCCACATCTGACTCGCAGGCAGTTCACACTGCTCTCGATGAACCGATGCAGATGTCAATATAAAGTTAATGACACCCCCAAATTGGTTCGCAGAATGCAGAGCGAACTGTGGAAATTGGATCGCATGGGTCCGAACACCCATGCGATCTGATTTCAGTGCAGCCAAAAAAAAGGGTCCTGCACCATTTTGATGCAAAAGCGATGCAATTTCAGCCATACAAACTGTATGGCTGAATTTGCATCACACAGACATTACATGTGATGTGCACAGCAATGCGGTGCCAATCACATGGGGTGTCTGGCATCACATTAGTGTGAACCCAGCCTAAGAAAAAAATGAATCACATAATATACACATTTTCTAAACTGTGTACACCAACAAATGTCAGCTGACAATATTAGCAATGTAAACTGTGACCACAGTCTGGACCTGATCGCTCCTAGGATGAAGAACATTGGAAGATCTTTGGTTCTGTTCTGTGGCTTTATAATCCATCAATGTGCTCAGTGAGCAAAATAAGAGGCTATTTTAAACACCACCTTTTTAACCATTTCACCCCCGGACCATTTTTCTGGCTTAAGACCAGACCACTTTTTGCGATTCGGCACTGCGTCGCTTTAACTGACAATTGCACGGTCGTGCGACGTGGCTCCCAAACAAAATTGATGACCTTTTTTCGCACAAATAGAGCTTTCTTTTGGTGGTATTTGATCCCCTCTGCGGTTTTTATTTTTTGCGCTATAAATAAAAATAGAGCGACAATTTTGAAAAAAACACATTATTTTTTACTTTTTGTCATAATAAATATCCCCCAAAAATATATAAAAAAAACATTTTTTTCCCTGATTTTAGGACGTTACGTATTCTTCTACATATTTTTGATTGGTTTGCGCAAAAGTTATAGCGTTTACAAAATAGGAGATAGTTTTATGGCATTTTTATTAATATTTTTTTTTTACTAGTAATGGCAGCGATCAGCGATTTTTATTGTGACTGCGACATTATGGCGGACACATCGGACATTTTTGACACATTTTTGGGCCCATTGTCATTTATACAGCAATCACTGCTATACAAATGCAGTGATTCCTGTGTAAATGACATTGGCACTGAAGGGGTTAACCAGTGGGGGGCAGTGTAGGGGTTAAGTGTTCCTAGGGGCCTGTTACTAACTGTTGGGGGCTGGGCTTTCTTTTGGTGAACACTGATCTCTGCTCCAATCACATGGATCAGAGATCAGCGTCACTTGTTGCTAGGCAGAATGGGAGATGTTGTTTACAATGACATCTCCTAGTTCAGCTGCCCCGTGAGACGATCGCGGGTATGCCCGTGGCGATCGAGTCCGCGGGACCCGCAACCGGACTCATGGGGGTCCCGACCGGCACGCGATGGCAGGGCGGCGAATTTAAAGGGACGTACAGGTACGCCCATTTGCCTGCCCGTGCCATTCTGCCGACGTACATCGGCGTGCGCCGGTCGGGAAGTGGTTAAAGGATATTACATGTTACATATGTATTGTAACATAGTGGCAAGCTAACCTGTCCCATACCAAACTGACCCTGTCCTGATAGTGTACAGGGGTTCTTCTCCCCAGAGACAGTCGTCATTTTTGAATTTTGCACAGATGAAGGTGATTCTGCCACAGAGATCTGTGAATAATAAACTACAAGTCTGTCTGTCACCATTTGCGATGGATTTGTTATCAATGGTGATAACCGCACGCATAGTCCATTGACACTTCCTCCAACTGTCTAACTCAAATGCCGCACACAACCGATCGGATTTTCCAATGTTGTATGTGAACTTACTGGCGGTAAGTCCGACCGTGTGTATGCTCCAGCGGACATTTGTTGTCGGACTTTCCGCCAACAAATGTTGACTAGCATGTCTTCATATTTTCCGCCAACAAATGTCTTTTGTCGGACTTTACGAGCGTGTGTACACAAGTCCGTCGGACAAAAGTCCACAGTACAAACACCCATGCTTGGAAGCAGAAGCGGTCAGTCTTGAAAACTAGCATTCGAAATGGAGAATTAACATTAGTGATATGGCAAATTATGAAATCTCAACATGCATCGCACAATTCTCTTCTTCTTTAATGGGATAATAATGGAAGCTGTGTTGCTGGTGATTCTGATTGAGTTATTGCAAACAAATTTTCAAAGGTTTTTTTTTTTTTTCTAGTGATATTGAGAATAATATTATTATGCTTTTTTTTTTTTTATTTGTGCAAGTTACCACAACACCATTATCCCGTAGTTATTAAAATCATACAACTATGTTGGTGTTCCTTGTTAATTTTACATTGTATTTCTGAAAATGTAACTGCCTACTCCCAAAATGTCATTTGAAGTAAAACACATAGCCGAGTATTATTCTCCACAATTTTTTAATTGTGCAGTAAAAAAAAAAAATTAGACATGCTATCTGCCAATAGAACTTAACCAAAAAGTGAATTCTATGCATCCAAAAATATAGAAAATATACCAAATCAAATCATTATTCAACCAAAAAATAAAGTCAAAGCAATAACTCCGAGGCCAATAATAAATAACACGTTATCTCTTCTGATTCCGCAACATGTCTGGTTGACGAACCGCCAATCAGAAACGAACTGAAAAGCGCTAAATGAAAAATGCAAAAAGAAAAGTGCGAATCAATGCTCACCAAACTTCTACTAACACAAAATTAGCAGAAGGAGCCCAAAGGGTGGCGCTAAAGAGCTGAAAAAAACATGTAGTACGTCACTACAATTGTTGGTCAACATTTGTGTGACCATGTTTATGCACGTTTGAGGCAACTCCCTTCGGACAAAATTCTACAGTTTTGTTGTCGGAAAGTCCGATCATGTGGACGGGACTAAAGTCTTTATCTCGGGACAGACATAGAGCTAGAGGAAGTGAATGCAGGAACCTGCGCATTGCACCCACAAGCCACTAATCTTGCTTTACAAGCTCATTTGCAAAAAAATAAATAAATGCATTTTTTGTGCAAATAGGGGTGCATTTATAATTTTTTTTTGTAAAAGGTGGACTTGGTCTTCATGAGCAGATTTTCAAAATATTCCAATGGATAATTCTGCCTTCTTTCAAGAACTAAAGGAATCAGTAAACATAAGGCCCCTTTTATGCAGGGCGGACTCCGTAAAGCACATCCGCCTGCTCAGCAGAGGATCTCTCCGCTGATACCCGCAGAACAGACGGATAACAGGTCTGTGTCCTCTCCGCTATGCAGAGCGGACACAGCCCCGCTGTTCTCTATGTGGCAGTCGGATGGAAACTGACCACCTGTCTGTTTTCATCTGGCTATCATCCAATCCGCCAGACAGAGGGGGGATGGATACACCATCCATCTGTTTTTGGCAGACGGGATTGGATCGGGCAGTTGTCAGCGGAAATGTCATCCACCTCTCCGTAGAGAACAATGGATGGTCCAATGAAGTACTGACAGGCAGATCTGACCAGATCGCTTATGTGAAACAAGCCTAAAATTACAAATTAACTAATTGAATTAAAAAAGTCCAGCGCTTAAATATATGCAGCTGTATCTTCAGTCAATCAACAGGTAAATATATCCAGTGGATTCAATCTAAAAGATTCTTACCAGTGATTAAATCCACTGGATATGATTGAATTGAATTCAACATTTCGAAAGCAACCACCCGTGTAGAGGGAAGTATTAGATTTAGATAGACATAACAAAAATAATTAAAGGCATTGTACAGTTAATGCTCGTTTGGCTGTACTTCTCCTGTGGATCACAGGAGTGCAGTTCATTCTGTACACCTATAACCCGTTTTCAGCAGACAGCGGGCTTAACGTTACTGAGCTGGATCAGCACCCGGCTCAGCCTTTTAGCAAGCCACCTGGGAGCCTAAGCCAACAGAGAGCTGCTTTCGTAGCTCTGAGAACTGAGCGCTCAGTGTTGTTTGATCGCTCGGTTCTAAGTCTTATGCCCCGTACACACATTCGGACTTTCCGACAACAAAACCATTGATTTTTTTCCGAAGGATGTTGGCTCAAACTTGTCTTGCATACACACGGTCACACAAATGTTGTCGGAAGTTCCAAACATCAAGAACACCGTGACGTACAACACATACGACAAGCCGAGAAAAATTAAGTCCAATAACCAGTGCGGCTTCTTGTACTTGATTTCGAGCATGCATGAACTTTTGTGCAACGGACTTGTGTACACACAATCAGATTTTTCGACAACAAGTTTTGTTGTCAGAAAATTTGAGAACCTGCTCTCAAACATTTGTGCGTGAAAATTCCGACAGCAAATGTTCGATGAAAATTCTGATCATGTGTACACGGCTTCAGAAGCATTGGGGGGACGGGTGCTGCACCCACCTAGGTAATTATTATTAAAAAAAAAAAAGCAAAACTTCTCTTTTAGCAAATTAAAGTCTTAGGCCGCGTACACACGGGCGGACTGTCTGTCCAACTTAGTCCGCTGAAACACATTTCAGCGGACAGTCCGCTCGTGTGTGGGCTTCAGCGGACTTTTTAAGTCTTTCGGAATTTCCGTAATATTGTCCGTCCAACTTTGGTTTCAGCGGACAGTCCGCTCGTGAGTAGGCAAGTTGGACGGACTAAGTATGGCGCATGCTCACAAAGGATTTACACGGCCGAAGGTTGCATTGCAGTGTATTGGACGTCGTATTTCTAGTCCCGTACACGTCATCGCGCAAGCTTTCAACGGACTGTCTGTTCATCGTGTGTGGTCAAGTCCGTTCATTCAAAAGTAGGACGGACTGTCTGTCGGATTGTCTGACGGACTTAGTTGGCCAGACAGTCCGCCCGTGTGTACGCGGCTTCACTCAGACTTTCAATTTTCAAGCTGTTAGAGCAACGCTTTTTTTTTCCTTTTTGGATATAAGTTTCAATTTAAACTAACAATTGTAAGCTAAAGTAAAGCAATTGTAAACTTAACTAAAGATAGCCATAGATGGATTGAAATTCAACCGGTTCAGCAGGGGCCGGCCAGATTTCAATCCATGTATGGCCATCCCCATTCAACAGAAGTAGATTGTTAGGTCAATGTTAAGTGGATTGTCTCAACTTTCTAAGGCTTCTTTTACATGGGCAGTAGATTTTACTGCCACTCTCAAAAGTTGTCCATGGTGAATTGCGTTTCAGAGTGTCAGTTTGCAAGTATTCTAGAAGTAATACTGCTAGCTACTGAATGCCTGTTTTATGATGTTTCAATCCCAATAGGATTGTATATTGAAATATTGCACTGCAACCATGTGCCAAGTGTTTGTCACATGATTGTGCCATGGTCCAATGACTTGAATGGGTGCTTTGGCAACTTATTTTTAAGTTTTAAGTTAAATTGCTGTACCACGAAGCATCGTGACTACAGCAATAAGAGCAGACCTGAGCGCCCACCATCATATCTCCTAACTGTCCCTGATTTTGAGGGACTGCCCCTGATTGATTTGGAGCAATGTCCCCCTGTCCCTCATTCCTCTTCATTTGTCCCTCATTTTGGTCTGATCTATATAGATGTATATAAAATGCACTTTTTATCTATCAAAAAGTGTTTTCCAGTGCTAAACCTTTCATCTGATTTCTAAATTGCTGCATTTGTAAATTCCAAAAGTCAATATATAAAGGAATAGTAGTGGTAAAAAAGAACTTGTGGGTGTAACCAATCTTGTTTTTTTGTACAATTCTCCTTTAAAGAGGTGTGGCAAGGGGTGTGTTCTATGCCTGCATACTTGTGCTGATAGGTGTCCCTCATTCCCATCTCAAAAAGTTGGGATGTATGCCCACCATGCCTGCTTGTTGGTAGGTCAATGGTTCTTAACTCCTGTCCTCGGGACCCACTAACAGGCCAGATGCAGACTGGAATACTGGAATCGCTGAGCAGCAAATTATATCACCTGTGATGTATATCAGTTATCTTGTAAACCTGGCCTGTTAGTGGGTCCTGAGGACATGAGTTGAGAACCACCGAGGTAGGTGGTCATGGTAAACAGGGATCAATTATAAATTTTTACCACCCCCTTGAGGTCTGTGTTATAAATTTTTACCACCCCCTTGAGGTCTAATAGACCAAGCTGGACAGCTTGGTCTATTAGAGAAAGTTCAGAAATAACAGACTTACTGTCCCCAAAAGTCAGACGGACCTAGAAATAAAACATGTTTCAAATCTATCCGACGGACTCAAGTCCAACGGACTAAAAATCGAGAAAACCGTCTGTGTGCTGCTCCGACGTACCAAATACGACGCAAGGGCATCTATTGGCTACTGGCTATTGAACTTCCTTTTTTAGTCCCGTTTACGTCATCACGTTCAAAATTAACGGACTTAGTCCGGTCATGTGTGGCCAAGTCCGTTTCGTCCTAAAGTCCGTCGGACCTCTGCCGAAAGTCCGTCGGGAAGATCGTCGGACCTAGTCCGTCGAAAAGTCCGGTCGTGTGTACGCGGCATTAGAATAAACAGGTAATACAACAAAACTGATGTGTCAAAGCTAGTAGCAGACTGAATCAGATATGTAATTTTTTTTCTCATAGTTACACTTTAAGCGTATTCCAGTGAAGCTAAACATAATGGCACATTCATATAGGAGGGACTTTGCTACTTTTCCTACTAAATTCCCTCTTTCCTCCTTAGTTGCCCATCTTTTTGGTCAGAAGTATATACCTCTATAAAACTACACCATACAACTACCAAAAGTGCTTACTACACTGGTAGTTAACCAACTATTTTTTAAGTACTAAATCTCTATGGTCTATATCTAGATCACATTAATCCATCAAGAAAGGCAAAACCTGAAACTGAACTCCAAGCAGATTTAAAAGTCACAAATTTATACGGCTCTATAATCATTACTATATCATTGTTTTTGCTTATTTTATATAGCTAAGAAGTACCTGAATTGAGCTTGGTATTAGTATCTTGCAGCCTACGGACAGTCTACACAGCAGAGCTCAGAGAAGAGGATCGAGAACCAGCACAAATGAGCCAAATACCACGATTGTGGTGAAACATGTAGAGGCACCTATCCTTTTGTATAGTGACCACTGAGCTCTAAGGTGCTCTTTTTATATTTATTGATTTTTTTATATATATACTTGTTTAATAAAATCATATTTTTTTTTTATATATATCAATTTTTATTTGATTGTTTTGCACCTTTAAACTCCAAATCTGTTTCCATAAATATTTCTAAATTCTAAGGAGGTGGTACATATGGTTAAATCTCCAACCTATAATATTGAATATATCTTTGCAATTGAATTCAATATTTAATTCAACAACCAGTTTGGATGGTGGTTCACATACATTTGGTCAAAGTATATGTAAGGTACAGCATAGCAAAAAGCAAGGGCTGCCTGTGTAATAAGCAAATATGGTTGTACCTATGTACATATATGATCAATACAAACTATATACAGAAAAAAAAAGGTTTTAAAATATTAACACATATTAGTAAGATAATTTCCATCAAAATGTTTTTTTTTTACATGTATATCTAAACAAACACTAAATGTTCCCTTTAAACATGACTATCATATGGGGGAAATAGAGTTAATAGCAGCGCAAATATTTTTTCTGTCATTGAAACAAGAAAGTGGTAAAATCCATTACACAGCTCGTATTCTCAATTTATCATTGTACATTAAGCCGCGGTAAAAAGAG
Organism: Lithobates pipiens; assembly: GCF_037356315.1. Lineage (NCBI taxonomy): Eukaryota > Metazoa > Chordata > Amphibia > Anura > Ranidae > Lithobates > Lithobates pipiens. Next base: position 94,173,744 of record NW_027507785.1, read on the forward strand.
AAAAACACTGCACTCAGAAAATGACTTCCGTGGCATCAATACAACAGATGAAAAGATAGAAAGCGACATATAGTTTTTATGTAAATTGTCAATTTACTGACATTAATGTTTATTTTCAGGTATACTGTGAAAGCTGAAAGAAAAGGTAAAGCTCTTAATTTTGCAATGCCCGGAGCTGGGAATACAAATCTCCCTGTGATAATATGATTGTCTCCTGTAATGCATCTACAAGGTACTCACAATGAGTGGCCTAAAAGACCATTAAACAGCTATTTGTAAAGGACAGATTGAAGCGCTAAAAGCAGCTTCTTCCTAGTCCAATCTGTCTAAACACTACACTGATACACTGAAATTATTATGTTATTTAATAAATAAAGAAATAGGTGTATATATATATATATATATATTCAGTGCCTTGAAAAAGTATTAATAGCCCTAGAAATTTTCCACATTTTGTCATGTTACAACCAAAAACGTAAATGTATTTTATTGGGATTTTATGTGATAGACCAACACAAACTGACAAATGGTTTTCAAAATTATTAACAATAATAATTTGTATTCAGCCCCCTTTACTCTGATAACCCTAACTAAAATCTAGTGGAACCAATTGCCTCCAAAAGTCACCTAATTAGTAAATAAACCCCTGTGTGTAATTTAATCTCAGTATAAATACAGTTGTTATGTGAAGCCCTCAGAGGTTTGTTAGAGAACTTTAGTGAACAAACAGCATCGTGAAGGCCAAGGAACACACCAAACAGGTCAGGGATAATGTTCTGGAGAAGTTTAAAGCAGGGTTAGGTTATAAAAAATATCCCAAGTTTTGAACATCTCACGTTGCACTGTTCAATCCATCATCTGAAAATGGAAAGAGTATGGCACAACTGCAAACCTACCAAGACGTGACCATCCACCTAAACTGACCGGTCGGGCAAGGAGAGCATTCATCAGAGAAACAGCCAAGAGGCCCATGGTAACTCTGGAGGAGCTGCAGAGATCCACAGCTCAGGTGGGAGGATCTGTCCACAGGACAACTATTAGTCGTGCACTCCACAAATCTGGCCTTTATGGAAGAGTGGCAAGAAGCATTGTTGAAAGAAAGCCATAAGAAGTCCAGTTTGCAAGAAGCCATGTGGGGGGCACAGCAAATATGTGGAAGAAGGTGCTCTGGTCAGATGACACCAAAATGGAACTTGTTGGCCTAAAAGCAAAATGCTATGTGTGGCAGAAAATTAATACTGCACATCACCCTGAACACCCTATCCCACCATGAAACATGGTGGTGGCAGCATCATGTTGTGGGGATGTTTTTCTTCAGCAGGGACAGGGAAGCTGGTCAGAGTTGATGGGAGGAAACCTGTTAGAGTCTGCAAAAGACTTGAGACTGGGGTGGAGGTTCACCTTCCAGCCGGACAACAACCCTAAACTTACAGCCAGAGCTACAATGGAATGGTTTAGATCAAAGCATATTCATGTGTCAGAATGACCCAGTCCAAGTCCAGACCTAAATCCAATTGAGAATCTGTGTCAAGACTTGAAAATTGCTGCTCACAGATGCTCTCCATACAATCAGACAGAGTTTGAGCTATTTTGCAAAAGGAATGGGCAAAAATGTCACTCTCTAGATGTGTAGAGCTGGTAGAGACATACCCAAAAAGACTTACATAGTTGGTGAGATTGAAAAAAAAGACATCAGTCCATCCAGTTCAACCTATGATGTGTGTACCGTATTTTTCGGACTATAAGGCGCACCGGATTATAAGGCGCACTAGCAACGACCGGCTGATAAAATGGATATTTCCATATATAAGGCGCATCGGACTATAAGGCGCACCGGATTATAAGGCGCACTAGCAACGACCGGCTGATAAAATGGATATTTCCATATATATAAAGCGCATCGGACTATAAGGCGCACGGTCGATTTTGGGAGAAAATTTAGGCTTTTACGTGCGCCTTATAGTCCGAAGGTTTACGTCAAGATGACAGATACTGTTAACAAAGAACTCCAGCGATGTCAACAGGTCATATATAAGGCGCACCGGACTATAAGGCGCACGGTCGTTTTTGGGAGAAAATTTAGGCTTTTACGTGCGCCTTATAGTCCGAAAAATACGGTATGTGTTTATGTCAGCGTATACCCCTGTATGTGGTGGTCGTTCAGGTGCCCATATAATAGTTTTTTGAAACTATAGATGCTCCATACTGATACCACTGCTTGGGGAAGAGAATTCCACATCCTTACTGCTCTGACAGTAAAGAACCCTCTACGTAGTTTAAGGTTAAGCCACTTCTCTTCCAACTTTAGTGAATTGCTGCATTTCTTTTAAAAATTTGCTTTCACTGAATTGGTTTTTCCCTATGCTACGGTCGCCAGTACGGTTTGTACATTGATATCATATCCCCTCAAGAATATCTTATCCAGAGAGAATAAGTTCAATGCTTGTAGTCTTTCCCCATAGCTGAGGTCAGCCGTTCCCTTAATTAGCTTTATTGCCCTTCTCTGGACTCTCTCCGGTTCCAGCACATCCTTCCTGAGGACTGGTGCCCAGAACTGGATGGCATACACAAGATGCGGCCAGACCAGAGTCATGTAGAGTGGTAGAATTATCGTTTTATCTCTGGAGTGAATCCCCTTTTTAATGCATGCCAATATTCTGTTGGTTTTGCATGAAGCAGCCCCATTGCTGAGCCTGTCATCTACTAGGGCCTCCAGGTCCTTTTTCATCCTAAATTCCCCTGAGGTTCTCTCCCCCAGCCAGTAACTTGCATATTTTTGGCACCCATTTGCCATATAGTTGCCCATCCCATTATTTTGTTTAGTTCATATTGAAAAGTGTCCACATCCTGCATAGAAGTTATTGCCCTGATTAACTTGGTATTGTCCAAAAATACTGAGATTGTGCTAATTATCCCATCCTCTAGATCAGAGATATGCAATTAGAGGACCTCCAGCTGTTGAAAACTACAAGTCCCATCATGTCTCTGCCTCTGGATGTCATGCTTGTGGCTGTCAGAGTCTTGCTATGCCTCATGGAACTTGTAGTTCTGCAACAGCTGCAGGTCCGCTAATTGCATATCCCTGCTCTAGATCATTGGCAAATAATTTAAACAGGATTGGTCTCAGGACAGATCCCTCGGGGACCCCACTTTCCACACCAGAACATTTTGAGTACTCACCATTTATCGCCACCCTTTGGACCGCCTCTGTAGCCAATTTTCAATCCAGCTACTCACCCTATGATCCATGCAGACAGACCTCAGTTTGTACAGCATTCACTTGTGGGGAACTGTATCAAATACCTTTGCAAAATCCAGATACACCACATCCACAGGCCTTCCTCTATCTAGATGGCAGCTTACTTCTTCATAGAAGGTTAATAGATTGGTTTGGCAAGAATGATTCTTCATGAATCTATGCTGATTACTGCTAATGATACTGTTTTCATTACTAAAATCTTGTATATAGTCCCTTATCATCCCCTCCAATAACTTGCAGACTATTGATATTAGGCTAACTGGCCCGTAGTTCCCAGGGATATGTCTTAGACCTTTTTTCATACTGGTGCTATTGGCTTTGGCTTTTCTCCAATCAACAGGCACCATTCCAGTCCATAAACTGTCAATAAAAATTAGGAAAAATGGTCTGGCTATCACCTGGCTGAGTTCCTTGAGGACCCTCCGGTGTAAGCCATCTAGTTCCGATGACTTATTTATGTTAAGTTTTTCAAGTCTGCTTCTAATTTCTGTGATGTGTTATGAAAATTAACATTACAGTCTTGGTTACTGTATCCCCCTGTTTCCTTTGTGAAGACTGAGGAGAAGAAAATATTCAAAACCTTTGCCTTCTCTCTGTTCTTTGTAGCCAAATTCCCTTCATCATCCTTTATGGTGCCAATATGCTCTGGCATTGCTTTCTTACTATTTATGTACTTATAGCGGAGTTCCATCCTGAGTTTTTTTATATATATTCAGAGTCATTTGTTATGTAGTCCCCTAATCTGCTACTTCCTGGTCCGCGGTGCTCCTCGTCACTTTCTCCCTCGCCTGTGCTCCTGGGAAATGACCTGTCGTGATTTCCCATGAGTCTGTTGGCAGTACTGTGATCAAAAAATGTGTTATTTCTTGACAGGAAATTATGCTATGTTTATCTATGTTGCCATAATGGGGCGGGACCTTCCTCCATTGCCGCCTGTTGGAATCAAACAGGAATTAATATTATACATCTACACAGCTGTTTGTACAGCCGAACTCAGCCATATTGATGCCAGGCAGTATCACATGTTTAAAAGCAAGGAATGTGACACAATTTGAATAGCAGAATGAGTTCTATTCAGCCCACCTGCAATGTACTGAACTTCAAAGGCAATATGGTGCCGACTTGTCTGCAAGAACAAAGGACAGCTGGTGGGGCGTCTGAGATCGAGCCACAAGATGGCAATCCAGTCGGAGCAGTTGCAATTTATGGGCAGACACTGCCCCCCAGAGGCCAAGTATGGCAGGACTGTACGAGGTAATTAGCCTGGGGGAGGAAACACCCCAGAGACGCTGATTGGTCTACGGGAAAAGTAGGATGGGCTATGGGGTGTGGTATGGCTTAGGTATGTTTAACAAAAAGAGTTGCAACCATGAGTTCGGGCTCTTTATTCCATCAGGAGACCCAGTCACGAGGATCGATAAGTATAAGGCTTATATTGCACTTTGATTGTATGCTATGTATTATTGTAACTTCTACTGATACTTGATGCACGTTTTCTTATTTCCTTGGGAAATAAATGAGATTTAATTGACCTTAGACCGTGTGTTGATTTCATAGCCAATGGTGGTAGTATTGTGATATTAACGATAACATGTGCTTGGCGTATTGATTGATAGCTAGACTATAGGGATTAGACAAAGTAATACATGACTGATAATAATAACAATAGATTGAATTGATCAGTTACTTCACCGCCCATTGTTATGGAAACTTTAGAAACAATCGGCACTACACCGCTATGGCCAGAGGTGCATGCGCGAGAACGAGAGGTGCATGCTGGTTACCCAGCATGCACCTCTCCAAAGCCTTTCCAGAAAGAGGCATTGATTGGGCTTCACATTCCCACAATCATGATGGCAACGGCCACAACAGGAGGGAGAAAATAGTAAGTATGAAATTGTTATTTTTGCAACATCCAAAATGAACCGCGTATACTCGTTTTTTTATTTAATTATTTATACTGCTAGGATCAATTTAAAAAAAAACTCTGCTTTAAAGAATTTCTTGAGTTTTTTTTTTACTCTCACTTGCAGCTGTAATTGCAGCAAAAGTTGGTTCTACAAAGTATTCACTCAGGGGGGCTGATTTACTGCAAATATATGAAGGTGGTAGCTGAGCACCCTGGACATCTACTGGCCCCTAGCCTCCTGTCCAATTTGCTTTGTGTTTGATCTGGCTCTTAAAATAAAAGCAGAGAAGGCAGCTACCTGAGGCACCAGACTCCAGAACTGACCCATGGCAATGATCAAAAAAATTCTCAATCAATTTCAACCTTGCAAGTCTTTTCTTTTTTAAGAAGGTAGTCGACAATGGCAGCCTTTGTACTTCTCTCAATAATAGTCCCCTTCAACATTATCAAATAATAATACACAACATACCGGTATATGCACACTGGCTGTTGCTGCAAGCATTGCTTCTATATTATCTGCTATGATCATAAAAGTAATTTTATGATCATAACTGTATAAGATCCATTTGTCCAACACTGTGCTCTAAATTCTGCAGGAATGTTTTGTAAACCCAATCAGATGTAAAACACAAATCCTGTAACTGTGTACATTGACCCCTATCAGAGGTGTAACTAGAACCTTCATGGCCCTAGTGCAAAAAACCATGAAGGAGCCCTGACTCTCTGAGAAAGGGGCCCTTCACGCTGATCCTGGGGCTGTTTACTCTCATTACGGGGCCCTTTATTACATCCCTTATACATGATCTGATTAAACTGGCAGGAGACCAATGAACTGAAAACAACCTACGGCTTGTGGTACAATTCATTTACCTCTACTCACTCCATATAAGATGGTGTGCTGTACTGTACCACTTCAGGGCATCCCCCATTAGGTATAATGACCAGCCCTGATCTTATGCCAGGTTAACAACTTTTGAAGGAAACATTTCAAATCTATCTACTAATATTGACTTTTATGATGGTTCCGGGAAAAGTGGTCTACAACAGCACTGGGAATTCGGGTTCAGGACTATTAAATGCATTCACATTGTCCACGACCCCTCACCACCACGGACTCCCAGCTCAGTATGAGGAGGGTATTTTAAATACGTAACATGAGTCCGCAAACTGAGTTAAACAAACAAAATGCTCTCATATAGGTGAGTGATGATCAACAATGGGTAACGGCATAAGTTCTATAAAGTATTACTAGCATCAGATAATTGTGATGAAAATGTAAAATACATTTATCTTTTGCACTCGAACACTATGCAATACAGGGAGACAGACAAACAACACTAACATCATCTATGAGTGTTGGGGACGCCAAAGCAAAACCACTAAGGTCTCCCCTCTCACATTAGTCTCCATCTCAAAGTCAATCCCTTTAGTGGCAGAGAATCCAATCTTCTTTTACAGCAATCTCATAGAGGCTCCCAAACTATATAACTCTAGTGTATCCAAAAGTATTTTTTGGAAATGCTATTGTTGCTTCCATGAATTGTCTTATAACCCAAAAATGCTGACCATAGCAAAACTGTTTTGTTATGGCTATATTTACGTCTTTGGCATATCAATGCAAATATTAAAGGGAATGGGCAATGTGACCGCCTCCCATGCTAGACACCCCACCTTCCACCCACTGATCCTTCCCTAACCCCCACCCCCCCACCCCACACACACACACACACACACACACACACACACACACACAAACCCCACACACCCCACACAAACACACACCTTGTTTTCCTGCAGGAGCCTAAACTCTCTCTAAGTTCTATGACAGTGTGGTCAGAGCTTATAAAGAGTTACCAACATTCTCACCTCCCCCACGTGACAGTGTTTAGGCCATTCAGGCTTCAGCACTACATCCAGAAAGAAACATAGGAAGATCAGATGCTCCCCTATATGAGAGAGCATTGAGTATAGCCAAGCAGAACAGTGAAGGAGCATGGTCAAGGTGAGGGCCAGCGGGAGAGGGTTTGAGTGAGCAAAGAGACAGGTTCCTTTTAAATATTTCTTTAAAACATTACTGCTCTAACTGAACTGGAAAGAGAACAAACATACATCAGCCTGCATGCTAGTATAAACCACAGAATAGCAGTACTGACAAAATAATAAAATACCAACCCGAACCGCCTCTGCCTTTTTGTGGAACATTTCTTCCATATCCTTTGCAAGTTTTTTTACAAGCTGGAGTCCATCTATTTCTTCTATTGAGACTTCTTTCTCAAATTCTTTGTATTTCTAAAAAATAAATAAATAAGCAAGCTTTAATTAATTCATAATTCACATGTTTGACATCGGCACAAGATGACTTTTATGATGGTTCCGGGAAAAGTGGTCTACAAGAGCACTGGGAATTTGGGTTCAGGACTATAAAATGCTTCTGTCTACACAATTACACTAATCTGGCACATATAACACAATTAGAATGGGTGAGAAATACCACTTTTACCATAGTAACTTGTAGATGTAGACAAGAAAGGAAAATGATTTGGTATAGACCGTTACCAGGACAACTGTAGATCATGGAATAAACCAAAGGGAAAGGGTCTGCTCATATCAACCAGATCCTAATTGTTCAAAGATTCTAAGAGATCTCTAGCTAGTTTCTATGAGAAATAAAAATGCATTGATTTTGCACCTTTTAATTCATGTAGGAAGCCACAGATCTCGTCATTTTATACAATGTAACATATAATGTAAATGCATACACTACAATGTTGTTTTGGTTATAACATGAATTATAATTATATAATTATTATATTATTATAATTAATTATAATAGCAAAAATATAGTTTGTATTTCAATAATTTTTATTAACGGTTGACAATACAAAGATCAAAGGTCTCGACTTTTCATTGTACAAACTACAACTTTTTCAGAATGTTATACAGTTACTGTTCTGATTTACTTTGAAACTATATGAATTGTTGCATACAGTACATGGACCCTAGTTTCTTACTACTATGGACAACAGTTTGTTTGCATAGTTCATTATGAGTCATACTCTCCTTTCATCTAAATACCTTCTATTTTATATGATACCTCTGTATCTAAGGTCCTTAATATGTCACGCTTCCAAATTTCCAACGTATTCTCCACCTGCCGGGGGGACCCGGCCCCCCATCTACCTGTCGGGGGGGCCCGTGCCATCCCGCCATGCAAGCTTCACCTACCACCGCCCATGTAGGGTGCATGATAACATCAATGTAACTTATAAAGCCAACCTTGAGACCGAACAATTAAAACTTATTAAAAAGGAGGTCTAAAACCAAAGAGGAAAGAGGAGATTACCAGGTGAAAGGCAGAAAGGGGATAGTCAAAAAGGGGGGGGGGGGGGGAGAGGGCCCAGTTCTCAAAAAAAAAAAATGTGACCTTCAGTTTCTTGCTATAGTTATTTTAGCTGAAATAAATATAAACGTAAGTAATCGTCTTTGGGATTTAGAGGCCTCCTCAATTCTGCCACCCAGAAAGGTATGTTTTGCTGATTTCGTCAAATTTATCCTAGTAAGGGTGTAAATAAAGTTGTACACCCTAATCCAAAACCTCCTGACCTCGGGGCATGTCCACCATATATGGTAGGTAGATCCAACCTGACTGCATCCCCTGAAGCATTCTGAAGTGGCTCCAGGCACAAATGTTTCCAATACCTTATAGTTAGCCTCCATAATAGAGGTATTGATAAGTGATCTATATGCTGTCTCAGAAATTGCATGCCATTCATCTAGATCTAAAGTTTCCTGAATATCTTGTTCCCAGTGGAGCATGTATTTCAGTTTTGTCGATACATACATCATTATTGTATAAATAGTGGATATGTGACCCCTAAGTTTGTTGTATTGCCTGCATAGATGCTCCATTGGGGTCAAAGTCACCAGATCTCCTTTGCGAGCTACCGTTTGTATATAATGGTGTATTTGAACATATCTGAACCATTCAGTAGGAAGCATTTTGTATTTATCTATTAGTGATTTTTCAGATAGCATATGCAAAAATATAGTTTGAACATACTTTGACATCATTTTCTAGAGTACAAGACCTGTGCCTAAAATTGTTTTTATTCACTGGAGAAGGGTCAGCAACTGTCTGAGGCTTTTATTGTTGTCTGTGTCCCCATTTCAGAAGACACAATATACCAATAGAAGGAGTACCAGACCAAATTGGGAGTATATTTTAGTTTATTAGTTTGCGCTAAATAACAGCCAACGCATTTCATGGTCCAGAAACCACTCCCCCTTCATCAAAGCTACAACAAAACAAAATCTAATATAGGAATGAATATAGATGTTTTTATATACAATATATATATATATATATATATATATATATATATATATATATATATATATATATATATATATACAGTTGTGCACATAAATTTACATACCCTGGCAGAATTTATGATTTCTTGGCCATTTTTCAGAGAATATGAATGATAACACAAAAACTTTTCTTTCACTCATGGTTAGTGTTTGGCTGAAGCCATTTATTATCAATCAACTGTGTTTACTCTTTTTAAATCATAATGACAGCAGAAACTACCCTCAAAAGTTTACATACCCTGGTGATTTTGGCCTGATAACATGCACACAAGTTGACACAAAGGGGTTTGCATGGTTATTAAAGGTAACCATCCTCACCTGTGATCTGTTTGCTTGTAATTAGTGTGTGTGTATAAAAGGTTAATGAGTTTCTGGACTCCTGACAGACCCTTGCATTTTTCATCCAGTGCTGCCCTGATGTTTGTGGATTCTGAGTCACGGGGAAAGCAAAAGAATTGTCAAAGGATCTGCAGGAAAAGGTAGCTGAACTGTATAAAACAGGAAAGGGATATAAGAAGATATCCAAGGAATTGAGAATGCCAATCAGCAGTGTTCAAACTCTAATCAAGAAGTGGAAAATGAGGGGTTCTGTTGAAACCGAACCACGGTCAGGAAGACCAACTAGAATTTCAGCCACAACTGCCTGGAAAATTGTTTGGGATGCAAAGAAAAACCCACAAATAACTTCAGGTGAAATACAGGACTGTCTGAAAACATGTGGTGTGGCTGTTTCAAGATGCACAATAAGGAGGCACTTGAAGAAAGATGGGCTGCATGGTCCAGTCGCCAGAAGAAACCATTACTATACAAATGCAAAAAAGTATTCCGCTTATAATATGCCAAACAGCACAGAGACAAGCCTCAAACCTTCTGGCACAAATTAATTTGGAGTAATGAGACCAAAATTTAGCTTTTTGGCCACAACCATAAACACTACATTTGGAGAGGAGTCAAGGCCTATGATGAAAGGTACACCATTCCTACTGTGAAAGGTGGATCGCTGATGTTTTGGGGATGTGTGAGCTACAAAGGCACAGGAAATTTGGTCAAAACTGTTGGCAAGATGAATGCAGTATGTTATCAAAAGATACTGGAGGAACATTTTCATTCACCAGCCAGGAAGCTGCACATGGGACGTACTTGGACACTCCAACATGACAATGATCCAAAACACAAGGCCAAGTCGACCTGTCATTGGCTACAGCAGAATAAAGTGAAGGTTCTGGAGTGGCCAATCTTAGTCTCCTGACCTTATTGATCCACTCTGGGGAGATCTCAAACGTGCAGTTCATCAAGACAGCCAAAGAATTTACAGGAACTGGAGGCTTTTTACCAAGAGGAATTGGCAGCTTTACCATCTGAGACGATAAAGAGCTTCACCCACAAATACCACATAACACTTGAAGCTGTCATTGATGTTAAAGGGGGCAATACACAGTAGTAAGAACTGGGGTATGTAAACATTTGATCAGGTCCATTTGGGTCATTTCTGTTGTGATTATGATTTAAAAAGAGTAAACACAGTTGATTGATAATAAATGGCTTCAGCCAAACACTAACCAGGAGTGAAAGAAAAGTTTTTGTGTTATTATTTATATTCTCTGAAAAATGGCCAATAAATCATAAATTCTGCCAGGGTATGTAAACTTATGAGCACAACTTCTACTATATATATATATATATATATATATATATATATATATATATATATATATATATATATATATACATATATACAGTATATATACCAAAACGGATTTTTTTGTTATGGTGGAAATCTGACTGTTATCTTAGTGTAGACTTCTGGGAAAATCAGTGAGCCAATCACACAAGTAGGGGGGAGAGTTGTGTACACCAACTGTGTACAGATTGCCTCCTGGTAGCCATATTGCATTGATTTTTACAGAAAAGGACAGCCTTGCAGATTGAAAAGGAAAGATCTATTTTAATAACATTCAATTATAATATGGCTTGTGTAGCAATTGTATATGCTGAATAATTTTTTGTATTTGTTTTTTTTTTTTCCAGTGGAAGTGGAGTTACTTTTTAAGTCCTTACGGAAGCATACTGTATCCGAGCTTGCCATTTAGGTGTATGGATAGCTGACAGTCTCCCTTTAGCTCCCTCCTCTTATGAAATTTCCATTTTCATGTACTGCTAAAAGCATGGTATTACATTTCGGAAGCTAAAGCTTTTACATGCAGTACATTTTACCAGGGATGTGTATTACCGTCGTAATTATTAGCTCCAGCTCTGTAGATAGCAGATAGACTCATTTCCAGGATAAATTGGATTTTTTTTTTCCTTAATAACTGATATAAACTGAACTTACTGGTGGCCAATTTACTATAAATTATGTAAAAGGCAGGACTTCCTGTAAAAGGTAAAAACCAGTCAATGTAAGTAGAGTCACCATTATTTCCATTATCCCTCGGGAAGTAGACACATAAACAGAGTGGCCTGGCAGTGTAGGTCTCTTGCTTATTGTGTCAAAAATAAAATGTACCTTTCATGTCTATGGAAATATAATTGCCCACCATCCATCTGTAAGAGTTATTTAGTGAGACCACTTTTTTTTTTCAGCTAAGTTGATTAACCACTTCAGCCCCGGAAGATGTTACCTCCTTCCTGACCAGAGCACTTTTTAAAATTTGGCACTGCGTCGCTTTAACTGGTAATCGTGCGGTCATGCGATGCTGTACCCATACAAAACTGGGGCGTCCTTTTTTCCCACAAATAAAGCTTTCTTTTGGTGGTATTTGATCACCATTTTTGTTTTTTGCGCTAAACAACAAAAAAAACTGCGTCAATTTTGAAAAAAACAAACAATATTTTTTTACATTTTGCTATAATAAATATCCCCAAAAAATGTTTTTAAAAAACGAATTTCTTCATTAGTTTAGGCCAATATATATTCTTCTACATATTCTAGGTAAAAAAAAAAAATCGCAATGAGCGTATATTGATTGGTTTGCACAAAAGGTATAGCGCCTGCAAACTATGGGAAAGATTTATGGCATTTTTATGGCATTTTTATTATTTTATTTTTTACTAGTAATGGCAGTGATTTGTGGGTTTTTTCAGGATCGTAACATTGCGCCGGACAGATCGGACACTTTGACACATTTTTGGGACCACTGAAATTTATACAGCGATCAGTGCTATAAAAATGCACTGATTACTGTGTAAATGTCAATGGCAGGTAAGGGGTTAACACTAATGGGCGATCAAGGGGTTAAATGTGTGTTCCCTCACTGTGTTCTAAATGTATGGGGATAGGACTGAGTAAGAGAGGAGACATATCGTTGTTCCTATTTAATAAGGAACAAACGACAAGTCTCCCCTTCCCTGACAGCACAGGGATTTGTGTGTTTACACCGCCCACCGGACATGCTTATCGGATCCCCCGCCATGCAGTGGGCATGTGCGCACCCTCTGGCTGCTCTTAAAGGGCCGACATACCCATATGGGAATTTGTGCACCCGGTCGGCAAGTGGTCACGTTTATATTTTGTTATATATTCCCTTGTACTTCCTTCCCCTTCCCTTATCAATAGAATAAAAAAATAAAATAAAAAACTGTTATCATTTCATTTCTTATTTTAGAGCTAGTGATGGCATCATTGCACTCTGTGCTTCTCTATGCATTACAGACAGATCTTGGCTGGTGGGAGGGGCCATAAGGGGGCTGTACGTACATAGCAAACTGAAATGATCACAACACCCTGCCCCTGTACTCAGCCTTGATGCAAGCAGTGGGATGGCTCTAGGAAGGAGTTATAAAATGAACAAAATACCTTGACGGGTGAATGTCAGTCTGGAGAAGCGTGCGTTCTTACACAGACTGCATACGCATGAAAGCTGCCCTAAATAATGCCCCCATGTGATGCTGAGCCTCTATGTTTGACAGAACTCAAATTTAAATGAATGAAAAGCAAGGGGCAGGAACAGTCACGCTAGGGAGGAAAAAGTTAGGTGTTGCTGAATGTCTGATTTGCTTCAGATGCACACTGTGAGAATCTTGCAGTATGCAGTGAAATCAGAGTAAGGAATTCCAGTACAAGAAATGAGCTTGTACAACTGTTAAAGATTGAGTTACGCTTCAGTGACTACAATGATAAAACCTTAGTGGTTATTGATTTGTATTTTATATATACTGAGGTAGATAATAATAAAAAAAAAAATATGGTGATTCATCTCTGTGACTAACTAAGAATATTAAAAGTAAAAGCTTTCTGAAATTTTATTTTGCCATTCACAGAACGCCATTCACAGAACGCCTTGCATTTTTTTCAATGAAAGCAAAGTGGTTTCTGATTGGATGAGGTGCAGATTGTGACATCACCTCTCTACCACGTCCAATCACAGAATGCCTAGCATTCACTGAGAAAATGCAATGTGTTCTGTCAATGGCAGTATACTTTCAGGCACCCTGTGACAGTGCATGCAGATGCTGCAGACTGATGAGATCACCACTCTGTCACCCTGATCTCTCCTCCTATCAGCATGTTCCTTGTACTGCAATATGCTTGACTGAATCCTTGTGCTACTCCACAGTACATACCCTGCTATACAGTACTTACCCTGCTTGCCTTTAGACAAACACATTTAATGACATATTAAAGTGGTTGTAAGCCTCAGACATGAAATATGGACAAAGCATATCCCTCTATAGTGTTCATATCCCTCTATAGTGTGCCTATCCCTCTATATGAACAAAACATATCCCTCTATAGTGTGCATAGTGTGCACATCTCTCTATAGTGTGCATACTTTATATCCCTCTATATGAACAAAACATATCCCTCTATAGTGTGCATAGTGTGCACATCTCTCTATAGTGTGCATACTTTATATCCCTCTATATGAACAAAGCATATCCCTCTATAGTGTGCATATCTCTCTATAGTGTGCATATCCCTCTATAATGTGCATATCTCTATATAGGGTGCATATCCCTCTATTGTGTGCATGCATATCCCTCTATAGTGTGCATATCTCTATATAGTGTGCATATCCCTCTATAGTGTGAATATCTCTATATAGTGTGCACATCTCTCTATAGTGTGTATATCCCTCTATATGAACAAAGCATATCCCCCTATAGTGTGCATATCTCTATATAGTGTGCATATCCCCCTATAGTGTGCATATCTCTATATAGTGTGCATATCCCTCTATAATGTGCATATCTCTATATAGTGTGCATATCCCTCTATAATGTGCATATCTCTATATAGTGTGCATATCCCTCTATAATGTGCATATCTCTATATAGTGTGCTTATCCCTCTATAGTGTTCATATCCCTCTATATGAACAAAGTATATCTCTCTATAGTGTGCATACCTCCTCTATAGTGTGCATACCCCTCTACACACGTACAATGTGACCATGCCCACGGCGATCATGTCACGGAGCAGCAGAACGGGGAATTGGAAGTGTAACCAAGGCATTTCCCCGTTCTGCCTAGTGACTTGACATAGATCACTGCTCCCTGTCATCGGGAGCAGTAATTGCTGTCATGTGAGTTGAAGACCACCCCTCCAAGTTAGAATCACTCCCTAGGACACACGTTACCTCTTTATCGCCCCCTAGTGGTTAACCCCATTCCCTGCCAGTGTATTTAC
Source organism: Lithobates pipiens (assembly GCF_037356315.1). Lineage (NCBI taxonomy): Eukaryota > Metazoa > Chordata > Amphibia > Anura > Ranidae > Lithobates > Lithobates pipiens. Next base: position 94,188,911 of record NW_027507785.1, read on the forward strand.
ACAGTAATCAGTGCATTTTTATAGCACTGATCACTGTATAAATTACAATGGTCCCAAAATAGTGTCAAAAGTGTCCAATGTGTCCACCATAATGTCGCAGTCCCAATAAAATTTGCAGATTGCCGCCATTATTAATAAAAAAAAAAATTAATAAAAAAAATGCCATAAAACTATCCCTTACGCTATAACTTTTGTGCAAACCAATCAATATACGCTTTTTTTATTGCATTTCTTTTACCAAAAATATGTAGAAGAATACATGTCAGCCTAAACTGAGGAAAACTTTTTTTTTTTTTATATATATATTTTTGAGGGATTTTTATTATAGCAAAGAGTAAAAAATATTTATTTTTGTTAAAAAATAATTTTTTTTTTTGTTTATAGCGCAAAGAATAAAAACTGTAGAGGCGATCAAATACCACCAAAAGAAAGCTCTATTTGTGGGGAAAAAAGGACGTCAATTTTGTTTGGGTGTAATGTCACACGCCAGCTAAAGCGGCGCAGTGCCGAATCACAAAAAGTGCTCTGGTCAGGAAGGGGGTAAAATCTTCTGGGGCCGAAGCGGATAAAATATTTTTTTACTATCCAATAAAAGTTTTCACTAATATAAAATAAATAATAGTATATAATAATACTAATATATAAAGTAGATAATTGGTTGTATTTGCTAAAACTGTAGAGGGCAAAATCTGCTGCAGCTCTGCATAGAAACCAATCAGCTTCCAGGTTTTATTGTCAAAGCTTAATTGAACAAACTGAAGTTAGAAGCTGATTGGCTACCATGCACAGCTGCACCAGGTTTTGCACCAGTTTTAGTAAATCAACCCCTGTTTATTTTGACTTTTCTTTCTGCACTTTCCGGCTAGCAGAGCTCAAGGCTGCAGCTAACAATGACAAATAGACACGTCATCCATTTAATATCAGTTCTATTTTCTTAATATATGCTTTGAAAATGTCAGTATTGTTGGAAACCCCACGGCTGAATCTGGAATTCCATTGTGCCCAATAGACACCTTCAAATTATGCTTGTTACTATTCAGGACTCGCAGACACATTAAATTCAGTGTTTGCGTAAATATTCAGACAACTTTAGATAACTGAGAATTGGAATGCCTGCAAGCAAAAGGTGAACATATGTCCTTGGACATGACAGATATTTGAAAAGACTATACAGGCATAAGAGATTCACGCTGGTAAAGAATGTTATTTATTGCAATAAAATAGTCAGCGGAGGAAGGCTTTAATAAAACAGTACAAAGAGCAATGGAGTGCTACAGTCCCTGAAAGCTAATGGTGAACGTGGAGTGTTTAAATGGATTGTATATTCCTTCTAATTATTTATATGCCTGAACACATTAGTCTGATGTAAATAATGTTACCACAATGCATTAATGCTTTTGAAACTTTTTTTTATATATGATTTATAATTATAAATGTACATGGGGGCAGCTGGATGTGCTTAATACATATGCAGGCCCTGCTTCTGCCTTCGCAGAGCTTAACCACTTCAACTCCAGAATATTTACCCCCCATGACCAGGCCATTTTTTGTGATACGGCACTGTGTTACTTTAACTGACAATTGCACAGTTGTGTGACGCTGTCAGGCCGGGACAAGGGCTGGGCTGGGCACTGGTAACATGTGAGGTGGGGGGGGGGGGTGTTGTGTTGTAATGGAGAATTTAGGGGACAACAGAGGGTTAGTATTGTTCTAGGAGGGAAAATTTGGGGGGGACGACGACTTGCCAAGGGTGGTGGATTAGGGGCATTTGTTTTGGGAGGCGGGATGGGGGAAGACAATTTGTGCTAGGAGGGGGAAATTTGAGGGTAGAGCATTTGAGCTGGAGGGATTTAGGGGATTTTTGCTGAGAGGAGGGATTTCTGCACAGGGGGGGGGCAGATTTGGAGGAGGGGGAATGTATGCTTAGGGGTAAGAATGCAGATTAGTGGTCAGTGTTTTTCTGGGGGGATTCTTGCTGACACATAATGCTCATACATCTTGGGGGGTGCAGTTTGACATGTTTGCCCTGGGGTCTAGATGACCTTGTCACGGCACTGGAGAGTGTACCCAAATAAAATGTGTGTCCCTTTTCCACAAATAGAGCTTTCTTTTGGTGGTATTTGATCACCTCTGTGGTTTTTATTTTTTGCACTATAAACAAAAAAACACAATTTTGAAAAAATATATATATATTTTTAACTTTCTGCTATAAAACATATCCAATAAAAAGATGTAAAAAAAAAAAATTTCTTTGTAAACCCCCCCAAAAAAAACAATAAGCGCATATTGATTGGTTTGCACAAAGGTTATAGGGGGTTATTTACGAAAGGCAAATCCACTTTGCACTACAAGTGCACTTGAAAGTGCAGCCGCTGTAAATCTAAGGGGTAGATCTGAAATGAGGGGAAGCTCTGCTGATTTTATCATCCAATCATGTGCAAGCTAAAATGCTGTTTTTTATTTTCCTTGCATGTCCCCCTCGGATCTACAGCGACTGCACTTCCAAATGCTCTTGTAGTGCAAAGTGGATTTTCCTTTCGTAAATAACCCCCATAGTGTCTACAAACTATGGGATATTTTCATGGAATTTTTATTTATTTAATAGTAATGGGGGCGATCATCGACTTATAACGGGACTGCAACATTGTGGCGGACAGATCGGACACTAAAGCCCCATACACACTATCAGATTTTCTGCTGATTTTTTCCTTCAGATTTACCAAAACCATATAATATGAGGACAAACCTTAGGAGTTTCAATCTGTATGCTATCAGGCAGGCCCTTGCACTACATGGTTTTAGTAAATCTGAAGACAAAAATCATCAGAAAATCTGATAGTGTGTATGGGGCTTAAGTGACACAATACATAACCATACATAACCAAAACATAAAATATAAAAGATGATGTTACACGAAGTAAATAGACACCAAACATATCATAATATAAAATTGCGCACACCCGTGCAGCGGCAACAAACAACATAAATGTTACTATCCATAGGAGATGCTTTAAAAGTCTTTACATTTTAGATTTACAGAGGAGGTCTGGTGCTAAAATTACTCCCCTTAATCTGATGTTCGCAGTGATACCTCTCATGTGTTGGACGATCGCTGTTTGCATGCATGCAGGGCCGACGCATGCATTCGCCTTTGTGCGCAAGCAAGCACAGGGGGGGGGGGGGCGGGGCACTTTCTTTTTTTTAAATGATTAATTTATCCTATTTTTAAAATTTTACACTGTTTCTTTAATTTCATTTATTTTTTTATCACTTTTATTGCTGTCACAAGGAATGTAAACATCCTTGTGACAGCAATAGGCTGTCCCGAAATTCACAAAATTCCTCCTCTGCTAAAAGCATTAAATAAACCAAGATCGCTGCTTTTGAATGCTTTAAATTTTTTGAAAATGGCGTGTTGACATCCAGGTAAAGGTGAAATGATGTTATGTAATCGCTTCTGGGTTACTATACAAAACGGCTGATCAAAGCTGATCCCGGCTTTGTTTGGTTTTCCAGCCAATCGGTGCACACGTCTGCTGGTAGCTCAGGTCTCCCGGTGGAACGGGAGAGCCTGGGCGAGCCATGGAAGGCGGCAGGAGGGGAGGGAAGCCCCCTCTTACTGCTTGTAAAAGCAATTTGGCTTCAGGCATAATATCGGTAAAACCACTTGAAGACTGATGACGTACCAGGTATGTGACTGGTCGGCAAGTGGTTAATTCATATTTCTTGTTCAATAATTTTTATTGTAGGTATATATTGTCCACCCGCACAAGGGCTGTGACTGGCAACATAGAGAACATAAATGTACAGCATAGCATAAACAAAGTAGGAAGGGCCTCCTCAAATGGATATATCCAACTTAAACAAAACATATTTGCATTTTGGGGGAGAACCCCGTTATTGCCAAGGTGGTCAGGACTTTTATGTCAACACTTCCTTAGTGGGCAGTCCTAACATCGACAGGCAGCCAAAGAAGGCTGTAAAATCCATCAAAAGGAGAAAACCAGAACAGAGGGCAAGAGTAGAAGTAAGCCCTTCTGGTGTTGGGAGACCATCCTACAGAGGAGTGAGAAAAACCTGTGTTGGAATTTATTAGGTGCGTAATAGGAGACAATGGTAACATCTTGGTCCCATAAAATGCCCTGCAGAAGTAAGTACCGACCAGCAGGGTCTGCAATCTCCAGCGCACAAGTGAAAGGAAGATTGCGTTTGAATGCGATCAAAGCACATCTCTGTTTCTCAAGGGCTGAGGCAATATAGAACAATGGGTAATGTGAGGAGAGAAACCAAGGGGAGGAGGACTGAGCAAACCTGGTCACCTGTAAACATACAATATCTGTCTGGTGAGATTTAAGGTGGTGGAATAGCTTAGATCGCTTATGGGGCGAATTGAAGCCATGGATGTTCTGTGAATCAATTTTTAAAAAGGGAGTAGCCATGGTGGGAAAAGGTGAAAATGCTCATCAGCAAAAAAAAAGGACGTCCATAAGGCATAAGAAAAATGCAGACTACATATATCGGAACCCAGCATGCGCGGGAGGAGTGGAAATTAAAAAGCTAAAGGGAGGGGCCAGGGGAGAGAGGGGCCTAAGGGGGTAGGATAGAGAAGGGGTAATGTGCCATGGGTATAAAAAAAAGGAGGGAAGGAGGAGGAGGGGGGAGGAGGAAGGATGTAACAGAGGTGGGGGGGCAACCCATACACAATGAAAAGCAATACAAATTGTAAAATATAGCTAAAGACTTAAGGAACACTACACATTTAAATCAAAATTGACCAGTCCCATTGGTCAGTCCCACTGCATGCAATAGACCATAGGGCAAACCAATGTGAAGCAAAAAGCAGAGCTTAGATTTAATAATTGGGCTTCCAGGTCAAAAAGTAAGGATCAACAGGTGGCAGTAAAACCCCGTGGGGAGGTCTACGGTGCATAGGAAGACCCTTAAATCCCAATATGGTTCAGGAAGCGCTTGTATTACAGGTGTAGTCTGCAGATATCAGTTCCTTGAGGGTAAGGTATCAATACCCATCAAATGCAGGATGAGGCCACCGGGGTAAGTCAACCACTAGCAATACATAGGTAGAGACAGTCTCCTGAGGTAAAAAAAGACGGGCCATCAGGGGGCCCCCAGCTGAACAGGTACCTTAAAGGGTCTTTCCGCAGCTCAGAACATGAACATTCACAACAGGGTAGCAGTAACAGTAATAATAGGCATACATCAAATGTGGACTGTTCCTCCTCAGTGTTTCTGACAGAATGATTCTTGCCTTGGAAGCCGAAGGTTAGCCAAAATAACGGAGGTAAATGGTTTCAATTGGCGACTTCTCTGCAGAGTGGTCTGTGAGAGATCTGAAAAGAGCTGATAACAGTGCCCCTGGAAACATAGCTCTGATTTATTTCTGGTCGCCATCAGCAGGGTCTTCGTTGTGAGATAATAGGTGAACTTAATGATAATATCTCTAGGCGGCCCGTCCTGTCTCTTCGGCCCCAATGTGCGATGAATGCAGTCGAATTCAAGGCGGTCTATGGGTATGGCAGGCACCAGCTCTTGAAACAGGGCTGTTGCAGTGTAGGTGAGATCGGCGGCAGTCTCAGGGATAACACGCAGGTGCAGGTTCCCACGGCGAAAACGATTTTCAAAGTCCTCAAGCTGCAACTGGGCCAATGCCAACTCCTTCTTGAGGTCAGACAGATCTTGTTTGTGATTTTCTATGACCGTAACAGCAGCGTCCATCTTATCCTCTAGGTTGTTTGTGCAATTCTCCAAACCATTGTGGGCTGGGGGGGGGGGGTGTTACAGAGTGTAGAGTTTAGAGATGAGCTACTTGAAGAGTTTGGGGGGTGTTATGTACATAGTGCTGAATTCAGGGGTGCAAGGTTCAGGGGTGTACTAAACACAGAGTGCAGAGTTCAGCCTTCTTCCATAGCTGCTTACCTCTGCATCCCCCATCCACATCTCACTTTCAACCCTCTTCAGCTATGACCTCTGCAAGCAACTCCCCTTCCACTGCCCTCATCTTCTCCCTCCCTCCCTCCCTAAAAGCTCCACCATCTTCCACAAGTCGTACTTGTGTTGCTGTATTACACTGAAGCACCCAGCCTGCTCTAGTACTTCCCTGCACACTGTAGGTTGCTCTGCCTCCTCATTTGCTCAGGAGATCAGATCTGTGGGAGCCATTGGGAGACAATCTGTCACTTGTAAACACAGAAGCTGGACTTCTCTGTTTACAAGTGATAGTGGTGAGCAGGGAGAAGAGGGCCTGAGCCAGAGGTGATGGAACTGAGCTCCAGCTGAAAAAAAGCCCTGCTGACACCAAAGCAATCCCAAGAGACACCCCATCCTCGCTCCAGCACATAACAGGTGATAGACAGCCACAGCTGTGCATGTTTCCCTATGTGTAGAAGAGGACATGCTCTATGCTGTGCAGTGTGTGACATCAGATACCCACCTCTTGCCTTCTGGAGCTGAGAAATGCTGTGTAAACTGTGCATTTTAAATGGCTATAGAGGAGAAATGGCTTTAGATAAACAGATACAACTTATGTAGAAGGATTTGTTTCTACTCTTTGTATGACTATGGCTAGTCACTTCAGTTGGCATTTTTAAGGCTTTACAAACACTTTAAGTATGCCATCTTTCATATTCTTTAATTTCTTCATACAATTACAACTTTCTGTTCATGCTAATGCCCCATATGTTGTATATATAATCATTATTATTATTATTAAGGGTTCCCTGAGATAGAAAAGTTTGTTTTATAGTTCTCTCCATGTTAAAAAAAAATTGAGAAAGGTCGTGCTATTCTGTCATAGATTATTATTGATACTTTAAGCACTATCTGGTTGCATGTGCTACAAGCCTATTTTAAAACAGGACAGATTGCAAGTTGCTTATGAAATTAAATCTGCTGTCTTAGTAGACACAATTTAGAGGTTACAAATTCAGCAGATCTACACTGTTCTCTCCCTGCTTGTTATAGACGTTTCCCCTTGTGTTTAACTATTATGATCATGCAACCACTAAACAGGGATAAGTAAACTTCCTAAGATCTGCTCAGCTTTTGAGCTGCCAAGCCGCTCCCTTAAAGTGGTTGTAAACCTCAGAAAATTAACAAAGCATATCCCTCTATAGCGTTTACTAACCTAAATCCAAACCACCTTATCTGGTTCCTCTCTGATCTCCTCTTTCTGCCATCTGCATGACTTACTACTAACAGATTAAGCTGACACCTCCCAGGAAATGCCCTGTCCCCCGCCAGCACACAGCAGATGATTCATACCCTCAGCTGTATGTTTCTCTGAGCCTGTGTCCCTTCACTCTGCTCAGCTCTCAGATTTAATGGAGCTCTGTGCTCTAACTCTGCGGTGTGTGTGATGTCACATTCTGTCAGGGCTGGGCTCAGCCCTTCCTTCTCTGAGCTGGAAACTCAGCTGTCGGCTAATAGCCAGCTCCTATCTCTCTCCACAGTTACTCAGCTGTTGTTGATCCTGCTCGTCAGTCCTGACTACTTTTAAGCCATCCAGTCCAGAGGATCTCTGTCTTCGCCTTGGTCACATCACAAGAAACTATCTCTTGTGTTCCTTTTTAAAGACTGGCTTTGCTGCAATCCCTTCTGGCTCCAGATCCTACTTGCTGTTCCACTACTTTAATCCCTGACTTCTGGCTTGGCTGATTATCCATTCCGGTTACTGAACTTTGGCTATGTTTTGACTATGTTTTTTCTTTTTCTTTTTATTATTAAACAAGTGCTGTGTAAAATGTGTGTTTTGGAAGATAGAGGAGGGCTGCTGAGAAACAGGTATAGCTTATGTAGGCAAATTGGTTATATTTCTGTGTATCATCTGCGGCTAGTCACTTCCCTGGGTGTATATATATATATATATATATATATATATATATATATATATATATATATACAGTGCCTTGCGAAAGTATTCGGCCCCCTTGAACTTTTCAACCTTTTGCCACATTTCAGGCTTCAAACATAAAGATATAACATTTTTATTTTTTGTGAAGAATCACCAACAAGTGGGACACAATTGTAAAGTGGAACGAAATCTATTGGATAATTTAAACTTTTTTAGCAAATAAAAAACTGAAAAGTGGTGCGTGCAAAATTATTCGGCCCCTTTACTTTCAGTGCAGCAAACTCACTCCAGAAGTTCAGCGAGGATCTCTGAATGATCCAATGTTGTCCTAAATGACTGATGGTGATAAATAGAATGTGTGTAATCAAGTCTCTGTATCAATGCACCTGCTCCCTCCCTGTGATAGTCTCAGGGTTCTGTTATAGGTGCAGAGAGCATGATGAAGACCAAGGAACACACCAGGCAGGTCCGTAATACTGTTGTGGAGAAGTTTAAAGCCGGATTTGGATACAAAAAGTTTTCCCAAGCTTTAAACATCCCAAGGAGCACTGTGCAAGCGATTATTTTGAAATGGAAGGAGTATCAGACCACTGCAAATCTACCAAGACCTGGCCGTCCCTCTAAACTTTCAGCTCAGACAAGGAGAAGACTGATCAGAGATGCAGCCAAGAGGCCCATGATCACTCTTGATGAACTGCAGAGAACTACAGCTGAGGTGGGAGAGTCTGTCCATAGGACAACAATCAGTTGTATACTGCACAAATCTGGCCTTTATGGAAGAGTGGCAAGAAGAAAGCCATTTCTCAAAGATATCCATAAAAAGTCTCGTCTAAAGTTTGCCACAAGCCACCTGGGAGACACACCAAACATGTGGAAGAAGGTGCTCTGGTCAGATGAAACCAAAATCAAACTTTTTGCCCACAATGCAAAACAATATGTTTGGCGTAAAAGCAACACAGCTCATCACCCTCAACACACCATCCCCACTGTCAAACATGGTGGTGGCAGCATCATGGTTTGGGCCTGCTTTTCTTCAGCAGGGACAGGGAAGATGGTTAAAATTGAGGGGAAGATGGATGCAGCCAAATACAGGACCATTCTGGATGAAAACCTGTTGGAGTCTGCAAAAGACCTGAAACTGGGACGGAGATTTATCTTCCAACAAGACAATGATCCCAAACATACAGCAAAATCTACAAAGGAATGATTCGCAAATAAACGTATCCAGGTGTTAGAATGGCCAAGTCAAAGTCCAGACCTGAATCCAATCGAGAATCTGTGGAAAGAGCTGAAAACTGCTGTTCACAAAGCTCTCCATCCAACCTCACTGAGCTCGAGCTGTTTTGCAAGGAAGAATGGGCAAGAATTTCAGTCTCTCGATGTGCAAAACTGATAGAGACATACCCCAAGCGACCTGCAGCTGTAATCGCAGCAAAAGGTGGCTCTACAAAGTATTAACGCAAGGGGGCCGAATAATTTTGCACGCCCCAGTTTTCATTTTTTTATTAGTTAAAAAAGTTTAAAAAATCCAATAGATTTCGTTCCACTTCACAATTGTGTCCCACTTGTTGGTGATTCTTCACAAAAAAATTAAAATTTTATATCTTTATGTTTGAAGCCTGAAATGTGGCAAAAGGTTGAAAAGTTCAAGGGGGTCGAATACTAAGGCACTGTATATATATATATATATATATATATATATATATATATATATATATATATATATATAGGGTTTACAACCACTTTAAAGAAAAACTATGAGCAGACAACTAAATACACAATTACCAATTCTGTTCAGCCAGCATTGTAATTTAAACACCTCTGCCACACTACACAGCCAGACAGGTGCCACTATTATTTCCTCATGCAGCGATGCAGCAGCTTAGTATGCCACACCTCTGCCCGTACCCTGTTCAATTGACAGTGACTCCCTATCTTTATTACTGACCATTAATCATTTTGACAATCTGCAAATCATTAAGTCTAAAGAAAGCAGTAGCTTAATGTTTTGCCATGAGTGGAAGAGGTATGTGTATCACAAGAACTGTGCGTCAAATGACAAAACAGTAAACATATTTACACATGGGTCCATGCTGCAATTGCGTACAATACTCCCGATTGTGATGTGGTTGTGTGGCATTACAGGGTTAAATCAGGTGTAAATAGTGTGATGAGCCACCCAGCACCCAGCCTGGGCGCCTCTGCCAATATACAGCTTCCTCCACTCTGGAAGCAGGTATTATAGATGAATCTTGCACTCAAGAATTAGATGACACTAGTTTAGATGCAAACTGGAACTCCTTTTTGAAAACTCGCCCATAATATATACCACACAAAACCAGATAAGAGCTTGATCGCATTATCCTTAACAATGCAAACTTTAAATATATCATCAGTACATCTAGCAGTATAGCTAATGAACAGCTAACATAAACATACACATCCCACAATGGTTCTGTAACTAGGTAAAGTGGACACAATGTTAAGCACATCTCCAAGACGATTAGCAGACAAGCAGCAATAATAGGGAACTCAATTAACAATGGGGATTTACACCTAGGGCATGGCTGACGAAGGGGCCCTGAATGGTTCCAAAACGTTACACTGCTCTGTGATGTGATCATGCAATAAAAATCCGTTTGGATGCTCCCTTGTCGATCCATGGTGTGCTGGCAAATATCTCCATTACACATAGGAGGCACACAATGGGGAATTATACAATGATAGAAAGACATCTTATTAAACAGATTTAAACAAAGCAGCAGGAGACACCAGCATCAGGTTGTTTGAACTGATTATAATCTTCTGCTTAATGTTGCTGTGTCTAGGGGGGTGGTTAAAGAAGTATTTGCTGGTTTGGACACAGAGGACCCAAATCTGCATCCAGGTCCTAGGTTCCCAGAGTTTTCAGAGAGGTATGAAAACAAATTCAAAGCAAAACCACTCCAAAGGTCCCTCAGGCGCACACCTCCCAAAGAATAGAGCACCCTCAAATGCCAGGGCTCATAGTCAGTAGACAAGAGGCTACCCTGCAGTCCCCACCAAAAGCCACTGTCCCAGTTGGGTCTGTCACAAATGTAAATAATAAAAAAAAAAAACCTTTGTGATAACATTTTAGCCCCCTTTTAACTTCTGTGACCGATAATTCAGTTATAGTAACTTATCTTGTTTAATTAGTACTTTTTTTTATTGTTTATTGTATATTAATTTCTATTTTTTGTGATATAAAGGTGTAAAAAAATACTGCGCTGTGAAAAGATGTGTTCTACCCAGCTGCCAACACTACTGAAGACTACACAGTAACATTCAAAAATTAAAACAAAAAAGTTTGGCGCTTAGGTGGCAACACACCACATGAACCAGTAAGGCACTAATTCAAGCAAAGAAAATTACATACACTTCAAAAAAAGAAAATATGTGTAAATTCCGTTGTATATCAAGAGATTTTACTCCCAGGTGGAAGAGTACATGAGCCTCATGCACACAAAAGGTTCAGGTAAATAAAATTAATTTAACATATACAGTCCATCAAGTGAACGTCTAAGCCCCTCTACACACGGTCGCAGATTTCCACAACCAAATCCGTCGGATTTTGCCCGTCGGATTTTGTCCGTCGGATCTTGTCCGAAACTGTTGCATACACACGGTCGGACAAAGTTGGCGAAAAATCTGATCTTTCAGAATGTGATGACGTAATTTCGTTACCATGGGACTACATTCAGGCTAGTAGCCAATAGCTTTGATGTAGGAATTTGATCTGAGCATGCGTGGCACTTGGTCCGATCAAAATTCTCTACACTTGATCGGAGTATGTCCGACCGGCCCAGTTGGTCGGGAAATATTTCCAACATGTTGGAAAATTGGGTCCGACGGATATTCCGACGGAATCAATCCGATGCATGCCACACACAGTCGGATTATCCGACGACACGGTCCGATAGGACACATTCCGACGGATTCTCCGACCGTGTGTACAAGGGCTAACAGTCCTTGAAATGTGTAATATCAATCACAATTCCAAACTTGAGGTGACGTGAAAAAAGGTGAAATTCAACTTCTGATGTGTAGAATAATACCACCACCACCGTGATAAAGAAGGGGAGAGGAGGCTTACCAAATGACGTGGACTCAGAGTCATATGGGCCTGTAGGTTAGCAAACCAGATAATCATACATCTAGTATGTAATCTCCCGCAAGTCTTCAGGTCATGAAATCATCCGTAGCGATCCTCCTATAGTGCTCATCCCACGAAAATAGGGGGCTCAGGTATCAAAGACCATGGAAGTAGAAAACTAGCATAGCGTGATACCGTTTTAACATACAATTTATTAAAAAATAATAATAAAATTACACTCACATTTGGTTCAATCGTAATAACATAGTCAGAAAGTAGCGATTTTGACTAAGTTCAAAATGTTGTGTTGGCTCACATTCATTGCCTGTGCACTGCAGGTTATACACCCCTGACTTGAATCAACTGGAAGGTTTTTTAGGAATATTTTTTATGTTACCCTGTTTCCCTGAAAATAAGACCTAGCATGATTGTCGGTGATGGCTGCAATATAAGCCCTACCCCCCAAATAAGCCCTACCCTGTTTCCACAAAAATAAGCCCTACCCTGAAAATAAGACCTACAAGGACTTTAACTAGGGCTTATTTGGGGGGTAGGACTTATATTGCAGCCATCACCGACAATCATGCTAGGTCTTATTTTCAGTGAAACAGGGTATTTATAAATAGACAATACTATAATCTGAAGGAAGTTCAGTGAAAGGTAAACAACTTTGGCATTTAAAGCACTTTTCTAAATTATCCAGCCTCTACCCTTCACCATGTCTCCTCTGCACCATAAAACAAAAAAAACTTCAAACATATCTTTATTGCAGTGTTATTTTGACCAGTCCACTGTCATCATAGGTTCTTTGTCTTTACAGCTGTTGTCCAGCTGTGGTGGAGGACAGTTACTTCTGCATTGAATGGCACTCACATTGACGATTGCATCAGTACTGTGAGCCCAAAATGTATGTCCACTTCCATCAAGGTTGAATAACACTCATATATCTACTTTCAGTATCACAAATCACATTACGGGAAAACTACTCTTTGGAAGATGTGGAGTGGTCTTGCTTCAGGTTCAAGTCTAGTGATGGACGAACTTCCGACGGGACGTTTCGCGAACGCGAAATGCGAACGGACCCAAACGTTCGCGAAACCGACCGTTCGCCGCGGGCCCCATTGACTTCAATGGGAGGCGAACTTTGCAAACCTTCATGTCGAATTTGCGGCCACGTGGTAATTATTAGGGGGTAAAACGTAGTCCCACCATCTGGACAATGACATAATACATGTATGAGGTGAATTTGGGATCGATAACTACAAGCATTTTTATTTTATTTGGGAAATTGTTCTAACAATTCAGGACTATGGAGCTAATGAAGGCAATGGAGGAGAGGGAAGGTCAGGGACCAGGGTAGGCAAAGAAGAGGGTGCAGGAGATGATCACCAGCAGCGTGACATACCGGAATGACACATGCACCGTGATAGAGGCATCTGACAGCAGCACCGTAATACAGAGCACTGACAGCAGCACCGTGACATACAGCGCTGACAGCAGCACCGTGACATACAGCGCTGACAGCAGCACCGTGACATACAGCGCTGACAGCAGCACCGTGACATACAGCGCTGACAGCAGCACCGTGACATACAGCGCTGACAGCAGCACCGTGACATACAGCGCTGACAGCAGCACCGTGACATACAGCGCTGACAGCAGCACCGTGACATACAGCGCTGACAGCAGCACCGTGACATACAGCGCTGACAGCAGCACCGTGACATACAGCACTGACAGCAGCACCGTAAGCAGCCCCAGGAGGAAGTCAGCACAGCACAGGGATGGTGTGATCCCCTCATAATAAGAACCCCCAGGAGGAAGTCAGCACAGCACAGGGATAGTGTGATCCCTTCATAATAAGAACCCCCAGGAGGAAGTCAGCACAGCACAGGGATATCATAAGCAGCCCCAGTAGAAATATGACACCGCTCAACCTCTTCAAAGAGGAGGGTAGGGGCATATAGTACGGTGTGCTTTTTTGGGTCAAGGAAGTGAGCCAAATGAATTAAGAAGGTCTGTGTGCTTGATTAAAAAAATAGTTTATAGACATATACATGGTCTACTGGTCACATGTGTTGAATTCCTCCGAGATCCATGCCTCATTCATTTTTAGAAATGTGAGGTAGTTAACACTGTGGTGAGCTAGGCGAGTACGCTTATCGGTCACAATCCCCCCTGCTGCGCTGAACGTCCTTTCGGACAGGACACTGGATGAGGGGCAAGCCAACAGTTCGATTGCAAATTGGGCAAGCTCTGGCCAGAGGTCAAGCCTGCCCACCCAGTAGTCTAGGGGTTCATCACTCCTCAGAGCGTCCACATCGGCCGTTAACCCAATGTAGTCGGACACCTGACGGTCTAGGCGTTCCCTGATGCTGGATCCGGATGACACCTGTCGATGGGTCGGCTGAAAGAATGACCTCATATCCGAAGTCACCAACACATCTTCAAACCGGCCTCTTCTTGCAGGCGCTGTTGGATTGGTACCCGCAAATCCTTCTCTGGGAGTGGGAATTGCTCCTCTGCCAGCGCACGCAAAAGCAGAATGCAGCATTTCTCGAAGCAAGGCCTGGAAGTGCTGCATTCTGACAGCCCTCTGCGACGGCGGTAACATTTCCGCCATTTTGTGTTTGTACCGGGGGTCTAAGTACGTTGCCACCCAGTACTGGTCCTTGACCCTCATGCTTTTTATACGGGGGTCCCTATTAAAACACTGGAGCATGAAGGCCCCCATTTGCACTAAAGTGGAAGCGGTGTGGTGGCCTGGCTCCTGCTCATCATCCAGGATAATGTCGTCCTCTTCATTCTCCTCTCCCCATCCACGCACAACAGGGATCCCAGAAAGGTTTAAAGCATGCTCTTCTTGCTCCTGCTCATCCGCCCCGGCACCATCCTCCTCTGACTCCTCATCAGACTCCTGTTGTTGACTTGTCTCAGATAGAGTAGCCCCCCCTGGGAATTCATCCAGCATTGCGACTTCCTCATCTTCCCGCTCCTGCTCCTCCACAGCCTGATCAATGACACGACGCAATGCACGCTCCAGAAAGAAGGCATAAGGTACCATGTCACTGATGGCGCCATGGCTGCGACTGACCAGTTTGGTGATCTCCTCAAATGGCCGCAGAAGTCTGCATGTGTCGCGCATGAGCAGCCACTGGCGCGGTGAAAAAAAACCCAGCTCCCCAGAACCGTTTCTTTCGCAGAGTTCATACAGGTAGACGTTAACTGCACGTTTCTGCTGGAGCAGCCTATCAAGCATATAGAAGGTTGAGTTCCATCGCGTCGGGCAATCGCAAATAAGACGTCTGACCGGCAGATGGTGTCGCCGCTGAATGTCAGCAAGGCGAGCCATGGCCGTGTAAGATCTTCTGAAATGGGCCGAGATTTTCCTTGCCTGCCGCAAGATGTCCTGGACCCCAGGGTATTTGACAAGGAATCGCTGCACGACCAAGTTTAAGACGTGTGCCATGCACGGCACGTGCGTGATTTTGCCCTGTTTCAATGCGCTAAGCAGATTGGCACCGTTGTCACACACCACTTTACCAACTGTCAAATTGAGCGGTGTTAGCCACTCATCTGCCTGTGAACGCAAAGCTGAAAGGAGTGCCGGGCCAGTGTGGCTCTTTGCTTCCAGGCACAACAGACGCAGCACGGCATGGCAACGTCTCACCTGGCATGTGGAATAGGTTCTGGGGAGCTTGGGCGGTGCAGTGGAAGAGACGCTAGCAGCGGAAAAGGAGGAGGCAGCTGAGGAGGAGAGGGAGGAGGATGGAGTAGGAGGAGGAGAAGAAGAGTCAGGCCTGCATGCAATCCGTGGCGGTAAAACCAAATCTACACGGGTGCCACGGGTTACATGCTTGACGGCCGTCAGAAGGTTCACCCAGTGGGCAGTAAAACTGATATACCTTCCCTGCCCGTGTTTGCTAGACCACGTGTCTGTGGTCAGATGTATCTTGGCACCGACACTGTGTGCCAGAGATACATTCACTTGCCGCTGAACATGGCCATATAGCTCTGGGATGCCCTTCTCTGAGAAATACTTCCTTCCTGGGACCTTCCATTGTGGTGTTCCAATGGCCACAAATTTGCGAAAGGCCTCCGAGTCCACCAGTTTATATGGCAGTAGTTGGCGGGCTATGAGTTCTGACAAGCCAGCCGCCAACCGTTGGGCAAGAGGGTTATCCGGCATCATCATTTTTTTACGCTCAAACATTAGGCCCACGGAAGCCTGCCTTTTTGCAGAAAAATGTGAGCTTGGCGTGATGGAAGGTGGAGTGGAGGACAATTGTGAGGAGAGAGGAGAAGGAGAAGTAGAAGACGAGGCTGGACGGTGAGAGCCTGCAGTGTGGCTTTGTGTGTTCCGTTGCTCCCACTGGGCTCGGTGATGGCTGCTCATGTGCCTTCTTAAGGCGGTCGTCCCTAGGTGAGTATTGGGCTTACCGCGACTAACGCGTTGACTGCAAAGATTGCAGATGGCAACGCTATTGTCAGCAGCGGACACGTTAAAAAAAGCCCACACTGCGGAGCCATGTGCCGGTGTCCTGGGAGCGCCAGATGTGACCGTACATGGTCGATGACTCGCTCCTGATACATTTGCAGTCTGCTTTGTCCCTGCTGTGCAATGTAAGTCATTGCTGCTTCTCCTCCCTATCTGCTGGTCCATATCTCCCTCTGAACTCCCCTCCTCTTCCTCTCTTGTGGGCACCCACGTGACATCACTAGACACGTCATCATCAACGTCACCTTCCCCACCGCTATAAGTAGAGATCTCGGAGTAGGCAGCAACACCGGGGACCAACCTCCTCCTTGGGCTGATCTGGGTACTGGCGTCAGACTGCTGAGTAGCGCTTGTTGCTACCTCCTCTTCCTGATCCAATACCAAGAGTGGCTGCGCATCAGAAATGTCCTCTTGATATGGATCGGAAAATAATTCCAGTGACTCAAGCGGAAGGTATGTGGTGGTGGTGGTGGTGGTCGTGTTGTTGGTGGTAGTGTCTTTGGGGGTGCACATAGCAGAGAGTGAAGAAGAGGGTGCAGATCGAGAGGATGAGGAGGGTGCAGAAGAGTAAGGCTGAGCGAGCCACTCAACCAAGTCTGGTGCATCCTTTAAAGTAATTGAACGCACCTTCTGCAACTTCCCACTTTGGCTCAAGCCTGTTGCTCCTGCCCTACCCCTACCACCCCTGCGGAAGGGCCTGCCTCTTCCTCTGCATGTCATTTTTTAAATGACCCTGTGACAAAACTCTTAGTCCCTATACCGCTGAAGGACTGCTGCAGTATAGGTGAGCGGTCAGCAGTGGTGCACGTCAACCCTATCTATTGTGGACCTATAGCGGTCCTTACAGAACAGCAGACTGTACCGCACTCAAGCCTATGTACCGTAGCACCCTATACCAAGTTACCAGTCCTTATAAGAACTTTTGTGGACCAAGCAGGTTGTGTATTAGTGTTTAGCAGACTGTACGTCAGTCCCTATACCGCTGAAGGACTGCTGCAGTATAGGGCAGCGGTCAGCAGTGGTGCACGTCAACCCTATCTATTGTGGACCGATAGCGGTCCTTACAGAACAGCAGACTGTACCGCACTCAAGCCTATGTACCGTAGCACCCTATACCAAGTTACCAGTCCTTATAAGAACTTTTGTGGACCAAGCAGGTTGTGTATTAGTGTTTAGCAGACTGTACGTCAGTCCCTATACCGCTGAAGGACTGCTGCAGTATAGGGCAGCGGTCAGCAGTGGTGCACGTCAACCCTATCTATTGTGGACCGATAGCGGTCCTTACAGAACAGCAGACTGTACCGCACTCAAGCCTATGTACCGTAGCACCCTATACCAAGTTACCAGTCCTTATAAGAACTTTTGTGGAACAAGCAGGTTGTGTATTAGTGTTTAGCAGACTGTACGTCAGTCCCTATACCGCTGAAGGACTGCTGCAGTATAGGTGAGCGGTCAGCAGTGGTGCACGTCAACCCTATCTATTGTGGACCGATAGCGGTCCTTACAGAACAGCAGACTGTACCGCACTCAAGCCTATGTACCGTAGCACCCTATACCAAGTTACCAGTCCTTATAAGAACTTTTGTGGAACAAGCAGGTTGTGTGTTAGTGATTAGCAGACTGTACGTCAGTCCCTATACCGCTGAAGGACTGCTGCAGTATAGGTGAGCGGTCAGCAGTGGTGCACGTCAACCCTATCTATTGTGGACCGATAGCGGTCCTTACAGAACAGCAGACTGTACCGCACTCAAGCCTATGTACCGTAGCACCCTATACCAAGTTACCAGTCCTTATAAGAACTTTTGTGGAACAAGCAGGTTGTGTATTAGTGTTTAGCAGACTGTACGTCAGTCCCTATACCGCTGAAGGACTGCTGCAGTATAGGTGAGCGGTCAGCAGTGGTGCACGTCAACCCTATCTATTGTGGACCGATAGCGGTCCTTACAGAACAGCAGACTGTACCGCACTCAAGCCTATGTACCGTAGCACCCTATACCAAGTTACCAGTCCTTATAAGAACTTTTGTGGAACAAGCAGGTTGTGTATTAGTGTTTAGCAGACTGTACGTCAGTCCCTATACCGCTGAAGGACTGCTGCAGTATAGGTGAGCGGTCAGCAGTGGTGCACGTCAACCCTATCTATTGTGGACCGATAGCGGTCCTTACAGAACAGCAGACTGTACCGCACTCAAGC
This sequence comes from Lithobates pipiens, assembly GCF_037356315.1. Classification (NCBI taxonomy): domain Eukaryota; kingdom Metazoa; phylum Chordata; class Amphibia; order Anura; family Ranidae; genus Lithobates; species Lithobates pipiens. Next base: position 94,207,583 of record NW_027507785.1, read on the forward strand.
CTATGTACCGTAGCACCCTATACCAAGTTACCAGTCCTTATAAGAACTTTTGTGGACCAAGCAGGTTGTGTATTAGTTTTTAGCAGACTGTACGTCAGTCCCTATACCGCTGAAGGACTGCTGCAGTATAGGGCAGCGGTCAGCAGTGGTGCACGTCAACCCTATCTATTGTGGACCGATAGCGGTCCTTACAGAACAGCAGACTGTACCGCACTCAAGCCTATGTACCGTAGCACCCTATACCAAGTTACCAGTCCTTATAAGAACTTTTGTGGAACAAGCAGGTTGTGTGTTAGTGATTAGCAGACTGTACGTCAGTCCCTATACCGCTGAAGGACTGCTGCAGTATAGGGCAGCGGTCAGCAGTGGTGCACGTCAACCCTATCTATTGTGGACCGATAGCGGTCCTTACAGAACAGCAGACTGTACCGCACTCAAGCCTATGTACCGTAGCACCCTATACCAAGTTACCAGTCCTTATAAGAACTTTTGTGGACCAAGCAGGTTGTGTATTAGTGTTTAGCAGACTGTACGTCAGTCCCTATACCGCTGAAGGACTGCTGCAGTATAGGGCAGCGGTCAGCAGTGGTGCACGTCAACCCTATCTATTGTGGACCGATAGCGGTCCTTACAGAACAGCAGACTGTACCGCACTCAAGCCTATGTACCGTAGCACCCTATACCAAGTTACCAGTCCTTATAAGAACTTTTGTGGAACAAGCAGGTTGTGTGTTAGTGATTAGCAGACTGTACGTCAGTCCCTATACCGCTGAAGGACTGCTGCAGTATAGGTGAGCGGTCAGCAGTGGTGCACGTCAACCCTATCTATTGTGGACCGATAGCGGTCCTTACAGAACAGCAGACTGTACCGCACTCAAGCCTATGTACCGTAGCACCCTATACCAAGTTACCAGTCCTTATAAGAACTTTTGTGGACCAAGCAGGTTGTGTATTAGTGTTTAGCAGACTGTACGTCAGTCCCTATACCGCTGAAGGACTGCTGCAGTATAGGGCAGCGGTCAGCAGTGGTGCACGTCAACCCTATCTATTGTGGACCGATAGCGGTCCTTACAGAACAGCAGACTGTACCGCACTCAAGCCTATGTACCGTAGCACCCTATACCAAGTTACCAGTCCTTATAAGAACTTTTGTGGAACAAGCAGGTTGTGTATTAGTGTTTAGCAGACTGTACGTCAGTCCCTATACCGCTGAAGGACTGCTGCAGTATAGGTGAGCGGTCAGCAGTGGTGCACGTCAACCCTATCTATTGTGGACCGATAGCGGTCCTTACAGAACAGCAGACTGTACCGCACTCAAGCCTATGTACCGTAGCACCCTATACCAAGTTACCAGTCCTTATAAGAACTTTTGTGGAACAAGCAGGTTGTGTGTTAGTGATTAGCAGACTGTACGTCAGTCCCTATACCGCTGAAGGACTGCTGCAGTATAGGTGAGCGGTCAGCAGTGGTGCACGTCAACCCTATCTATTGTGGACCGATAGCGGTCCTTACAGAACAGCAGACTGTACCGCACTCAAGCCTATGTACCGTAGCACCCTATACCAAGTTACCAGTCCTTATAAGAACTTTTGTGGACCAAGCAGGTTGTGTATTAGTGTTTAGCAGACTGTACGTCAGTCCCTATACCGCTGAAGGACTGCTGCAGTATAGGGCAGCGGTCAGCAGTGGTGCACGTCAACCCTATCTATTGTGGACCGATAGCGGTCCTTACAGAACAGCAGACTGTACCGCACTCAAGCCTATGTACCGTAGCACCCTATACCAAGTTACCAGTCCTTATAAGAACTTTTGTGGAACAAGCAGGTTGTGTATTAGTGTTTAGCAGACTGTACGTCAGTCCCTATACCGCTGAAGGACTGCTGCAGTATAGGTGAGCGGTCAGCAGTGGTGCACGTCAACCCTATCTATTGTGGACCGATAGCGGTCCTTACAGAACAGCAGACTGTACCGCACTCAAGCCTATGTACCGTAGCACCCTATACCAAGTTACCAGTCCTTATAAGAACTTTTGTGGAACAAGCAGGTTGTGTGTTAGTGATTAGCAGACTGTACGTCAGTCCCTATACCGCTGAAGGACTGCTGCAGTATAGGTGAGCGGTCAGCAGTGGTGCACGTCAACCCTATCTATTGTGGACCGATAGCGGTCCTTACAGAACAGCAGACTGTACCGCACTCAAGCCTATGTACCGTAGCACCCTATACCAAGTTACCAGTCCTTATAAGAACTTTTGTGGAACAAGCAGGTTGTGTATTAGTGTTTAGCAGACTGTACGTCAGTCCCTATACCGCTGAAGGACTGCTGCAGTATAGGTGAGCGGTCAGCAGTGGTGCACGTCAACCCTATCTATTGTGGACCGATAGCGGTCCTTACAGAACAGCAGACTGTACCGCACTCAAGCCTATGTACCGTAGCACCCTATACCAAGTTACCAGTCCTTATAAGAACTTTTGTGGACCAAGCAGGTTGTGTATTAGTTTTTAGCAGACTGTACGTCAGTCCCTATACCGCTGAAGGACTGCTGCAGTATAGGGCAGCGGTCAGCAGTGGTGCACGTCAACCCTATCTATTGTGGACCGATAGCGGTCCTTACAGAACAGCAGACTGTACCGCACTCAAGCCTATGTACCGTAGCACCCTATACCAAGTTACCAGTCCTTATAAGAACTTTTGTGGAACAAGCAGGTTGTGTGTTAGTGATTAGCAGACTGTACGTCAGTCCCTATACCGCTGAAGGACTGCTGCAGTATAGGGCAGCGGTCAGCAGTGGTGCACGTCAACCCTATCTATTGTGGACCGATAGCGGTCCTTACAGAACAGCAGACTGTACCGCACTCAAGCCTATGTACCGTAGCACCCTATACCAAGTTACCAGTCCTTATAAGAACTTTTGTGGAACAAGTGAGTTGTGAATGTTTAGCAGACTGCAGCAGAAGGGCAGCAGTCAAGTATAATATCCTTTCTATATTTGGAAGAAAGAATATTATACATGTACAAGCCTATTACTGTACCACTGATACCAGTCCTGAAAAGAACCTTTGTGGAACTAATAATAACAGCAAGTCTTTAAAATTACCCTCACTGCCTGACAACACTGCTTCCTTCCTGTCCCTATACAAATTGGCAAAAAAAGAGAACGATTAGTGGTTACTGGAACAGCTCTTTTGTGGACCTTGATAGTAACAGCTAATGATGATGATGATGATGATGATGATGAAAGACTAATCTGGCTGTCCCTGTAGCATACACCGTCCTTTCCCTTTCTCTAAACTAACAAAAGACACTCAGGCTGCTGCAAGAATCAGCAGCACAGCAAACCTATCAACACCTAACACCTATACCAGTCCTGAAAAGAACTTTTGTGTACCAAATAGCTAGTGGTTTATCTCTCCCTACTCCACACAGGAACCTGTCCCTATCTTAACAGAAGAAAGAATGTAAAATGGCCACCGGATCGGGTGTATTTATAGGTTAGGGGGAATGTACAAGTGTCCATGTGCTGTCATGTCTCAATTGGCTGTCCTGTATCACATGATAAACGTGTCACCAAAGGTTAAAGTTCTTGTATACATTAAACACGTAAGTCCGCCGCGGCGAACGACGGAAAAAGGCGTTCGAACGTGCGGACCGCGAATGTCGGAAATTCGCCGCGAAACGACCGCCGGGCGAACCGTTCGGCCATCACTATTCAAGTCCATGTTTCCCCAAAAAACAGTCTGGGAACTGGAGAGCCATTTACATATTTGGGTTCTCTATGCCAAAACCAGCAATGACTGCTTCAGACTGTGGAATTCAGAGCAGATGTTAATTTAATCAGCTCAACCAACCTGATGCTGGGGGTCTCCTGTTATAGTCTGTTTATTAAAGAGGAAGTAAACCCTGATGATTTTACTTCCTCTTTGATTCCCTGCAAAGGTAAAGCATAATGTACTACTATGCATCGCATAGTAGTCCATTATGTGTCACTTACCTGACACAGGAGCCAGCGAAGTTACCGCTGTCCCCTGTAGTCCGGAGCGTCCATCTTCTCGGTGGGTCTCGCTGCTCCACCGCTGTCATTCGGCGAAGCCGCGATGATGTCACTCCCGCACATGCGTACGGGAGCCGCCACTCGTGGCATATCGCCGTTGACATCGGCGCACTCAGTGCCCCTGCGCGCCGCTGTCTACGACGCATGCGCCGTAGACAGCGGTGCCTGTCTTTTGGCAAATATCTCCTAAACCGCGTAGGTTTAGGAGATATTTCTTGGACCTACCGGTAAGCCTTAATCTAGGCTTACCTGTAGGTCAAAGTGGTTTGTAAGGTTTTACAACCACTTTAAGGTGTGATGTGTTTATTTAGTGTGTCTCTCCCATTCTGTGCATCCCCATTGTTAATTGAGTCACCTATTGTTTCTGTCTGTTGGTCAATTTGGCTAACTCTTGGAGGTTCATGTGATGGGATTAGCCTTGCGTCAATTCTACTTCGTTATCTAACCAGCGTGTGATGTTTTGGGTAAATATTTGGTTTTATTGTTCATGTGGTGACTGTCCTATTTTTGAACTGTAAAAAAGCCGGTATTTCTGTTCAATAAACAGTCATTCCTTTGGTTCTACCTCAAAATCTGTGTGTGTATGATGCTTGAAGTAAAACGGCTAGTATTAGCTCTCAGTCTGTTGGATCGGTTTGGAGGGCAGGAGGCACTTTTTGGCGGAGGCACCTAAGCAGGATCTCAAGCGTTCTGTCACAGCAACAAGGAGGGTGATCCAGCATCACCGGTAGGTAAGGTTCAGGATCACCAGGTTACTGGCAACAGGGAATAGAGTGGAAGAGTCATGAAAGTGGTTCAACTATATCAAGAATAACATTTCTGCTGACAGCTTCAATGCCATATATTCTGATAAAAAGAAAGAAATGATGTATAGCAAAACAGAAGAAACTGTATGTACATTTTGTAATAATGGCAGATATTCAAGCTATGGTAATTCAATTCTCCTCATGCATGGAGTTGTCTGTCTGCATCTTATATAAGAAACATATCAGGAGAAGTAAATGGAGAACATGAGCAAAATAAAAAGATCCAAATTTGTATTCTTGTCAGGGAACAAACCTTTATATGGAATTCTCAATGTAATGATAATCCTAATTGTATGTATTACAATCCTGTCTCTGTCTTCTCTAGAAGCCTAATCATTATCTTACAACTGAAACAATTCCTAAACGAAAATTACAATAGCCAACAATGTACATGAATATGTAAGGTTGTGGGTTTTAACAGCACAAGGAAAGCAATTATAAACTATTGCTATTTTTTATCAAGGTTGGGTTAACAATTTAGGGATTTGGGTTTTATAAAACGTTAAACCTCTGACTGTACCAAAGCCCCTCCACCTGTACCTCTAGACCAGTGATTCTCAACCAGGGTTACGTGGAACCATAGGGTTCCTCCAGAGGTTGCTAGGGGTTCCTTCAGCATTGGGAAATTTTTGCCTCTCAGATAAGTTCTTACTCACACCATTGATCTTTTTAGCTATCTGTAAGGAGGTAATTCTTCCCAATGACCACAAATGTAATGACCATTCTTCCCACTGATTATCACACTAATGTATCATGAGTTACATAGTTACATAGTTAGTAAGGTTGAATAAAGTCACCAGTCCATCCAGTTCAACCTGAGTGAGTGTCTACAATTGTCCCTATCCCTGTACATTGCACACTCACATCAGTCCCTACCCTCAAGGATCCAACAATACAAGGTCCCCATTCATATACTAGGGCCAATTTGGGATAGAAGCCAATTAACCTACCTGCATGTCTTTGGAGTGTGGGAGGAAACCGGAGTACCCGGAGGAAACCCACACAGACACAGGGAGAACATGCAAACTCCAGGCAGGTAGTGTCGTGGTTGGGATTGAAATCAGCGACCCTTTTTACTGCTAGGTGAGAGTCCTAACCACTACACCACTGTGCCGCCCAGTTGTAGATTTCTAATTTTTAGGAGGGGTTCCCCGAGAACAAATAACTATTTTAAGGGTTCCTCTGTGTTGAAAAGGTTGAGAAAGGCTGCTCTAGACCTTTAACCTCCCTGGCGGTATGATTATTTTGGATTTTAGGTGCTGAAAGCGGTACCATTATTTTGAATGGAAATTTGGCGTTTTATATTGTAAGCCTGCAATTCTTAGGAATAACTCACTGAAATCTGTTTAAACCAAAGTCTAGTAGACATCCCGGGTAGGATAAAGTTTGAAACACAAAATCATAAATTATAATATAATAAATAACTGTAAATAATACAAAATAATAATATAATAATCATACTTTTTATTCAATAAATTTTAGTAAATAATATAATCAAAAACACTGACTTTTTTTTTTTTTTTTTGTCAAACAAGGGTGCAATATTGGTAGTCATATTGCTTCAGTAAACGTCTCTGGTATGGAAAATTTTAAAACATGGTACAGCACAAAGTCCAACATCACAGTCAGGACAGTAGAACCTTGTTTCTTTTCGAATTTTCCTTCCAGTGTCGTCACGCTTAGAGCAGCAAACGACACACATCCTTGTGGGTGCTGCTTTCTTTTCTGTTGGTGGAACGTGGTCCATAAAGTGCCGACCAGTCAAGCGTTCCGGGTTCACAACGCCAGCAGCACGACGGCCAGATCTGTTTACAGACGTTGGTGTTTGGTGCCTGAGGAAAATAAGTTTGGCAACTTTCCAAACAAAGTCCGCATGAACAACAGGCTTGTCACTATTTTTTTTTAGAAGAATGAAAGCATTCCACAGGCACTGCTCCAGAAGGTGCCTGAAGATTTTTTTATAATATTTTTTCTGTTGCTTCCTCATGGCTGGGTAAAAAGTCATGGCCTGGTCAGCACGGTCAACACCTCCCATAGTATGGTTGTAGTCCATCACGACTTGGGGCTTCATGATGTCTTTTCCACCTTTTGTGTGTACCATGACAGTAGAGGTGTTGTGAATGGTATTCATTAGGCACACGTCTTTTTTGTCGCGCCATCTCAGTGCCATCATTTTTCCTTTTTGCCAGGCAACTATTTCTCCTGCCTTGAGCTTTTTATTGACAAAGGTTGGTGGCAAGTCACGCCGGTTTGCTCTAACGGTCCCGTATGCATCTGTTTTATGCTGCAAAAGGAACTCATAGGCCGCGTACACACGCGGGGACTGTTCGCTCAACTTTGTCTGCTGAACAGTGTTTCGGCGGACAGTCCGCTCGTGTGTGGGCTTCAGCGGACAGATTCAGCGGACAGTCTGACGAACAAAGTTTTTCGGAAATTCCGTAAAACTGTCCGCTGAAACTTGGTTTGAGCGGACAGTCCGCCCGTGTGTAGGCTTGTTCGTCAAACTAAGTTCCGCGCATGCTCAGAAAGGATTTACACGGCGAAGGTTGCATTGCAGTGTATAGGACGTCGTATTTCTAGTCCCGTCGTACGTGCCGTTCACGTCATCGCGCAAGTTTCAGCGGACTGTTCGTTCGTCGTGTGTGGCCAAGTCCGTCCATGCTAATTTTGAGCGGACTGTCCGCTCAAACTGTTTGACGAACAAAGTTGGGCGAACAGTCCCCGCGTGTGTACGCGGCCATAGAGTTCTGGAGAACTGGAAAAATTGTCTGTGGTTACACAGTAGCCCTGATTCAGCAGCGGTTCAATCAGAGTAAGCACGGAAGCGGTTGCCAGTCCATAGTTACTGAATGTCTCATTGAACTTGGTTCCTTTCCCGGTGTAAAGTATGGAATTCCATATGTACCCAGTGCTGGATTCACAGAGCATGAATGATTTTATTCCAAAACGTGCCCTCTTGGACGCAATAAACTGTATCCAGCTGAGTCTTCCTTTATAGGCCATCAGACTTTCGTCGATACTGATGTCTCTGTCGGGTATATAGGTCTTCTGGAAATTTTTCTGAATCATCTGGTAAAGCCCCCAAATCTTTTTTAGTTTTGGTGCTGGATGAGAAGTCTCGTCGAATTCCTCATTATTCTCAAAGTGCAGATATTTCATAATAAGGGAAAATCTGTACTCCGACATGACGGTGCCAAAAAAAGGAGTTGCGAGCAATTTGTTAGTGGTCCAGTACCACTTCTGCAGGGGTTTACCAACCACTCCCTGTAGAATTATGAGGCCCAGAAACTTCCAGATGTCCTCCTTGGTTACAGGTTCCCACTTTCTGCTCCTTGCAAACCTCTGATGCGTAGCAGCTTGTTGTTCGTGGTACCGATTTGTCTCCATAACAATTTTTTCTATAACCTCATCGGTCAAAAAGAGTTGGAGATATGCCAATGGGTTGTCATCCACATCCACTTTGATACCAGGTGTTCCAGTAAATGGAAATCTTGGGGGCGCTGCATGCTCCGTACCGCAATCAATTGAGCACCAAGTCCGCACATCACTTGGCAAAGTCGCAGGATCATCACTAAAATCGCTTTCCGTGCCTGACGACGAACTTCCCCACGAATCGCTATCACTCACTTCTGCAAGGGATTCTGCATCGCTGTCGCTGTTTTCAAACAGGTCGTATGCCACTTTTGAGGTAGAGGTGCGCTTTTTTGATGCCATGGTCGCTCTGCAGTTTCCAGACACAAAGTATAGTAAAACTGCAGGCAGGGGCACTGGATAAAGCAATGGGGGCAAGCTAAGGTCAGTTTTATTTTATTTAGTAATGTAATCCAATAGGATTACAATGTATCAGTGTGTTTGTGCTTTATACTTTTTGAATTTGGCGCTGGTTCCACCTCCCTGCGTCGCTACGCTCGCAGGGAACGGAAGCCAGGTCACACAGTGCATCGGGCGGAAGGTCCGGAAGATCCGACCGCCGTACACAGCGGGGATACATCGCGGGATCCCGGAGACAAGGTAAGTTATGTCTTTCTGGATCCAGCGATGCAATCCCGAGTGTGGCTCGGGGTTACCGCTAATGGTACAAAAATCTCACCCCGAGCCACACTCAGGAATACCGTCAGGGGGGTTAAAGGACAACCCAGGTGAGGATTGCATGGGCAGTCTGTCTGTCTGGTCCATACTTATGCTATCACAAGAGCAGAATCATGACCAAGTCCGCCGGACAGTTTGATCGTGTGTACGCGGCATTAGAAAGTATTATTTTACCAAAAGAGGTTGATGCTTGAAATAGTCTTCCAGCAGAGGTAGTGAGTCAGACAAAAGTAAGTGGATCCAAACATGCTTTGTACAACAATATATCGTAGATCTAGACTCAGACAAAAGGTTAAAAAAAACACAAGGCAAAATAAAAAAAACCTAATAAATAAAACCTCTAAATAAAATAAAAAGCGGGGCAGACTCAATAGACCCTGCTTTTTTTGCCATCACTCTTCAGTGTCTCTATGTTTCATTTTAGGCATCTGAGATGGAGAAATGTGAAGCAAAAATAGTGGCTACATTTTGGGCTTTCTGAAAATACTGTTTTCAGATCATTTTGGAGAATTGATAGAATTATTCAAATTTCTGTGAAAAGTGAATCCAACCAGAAAAACTGAACGCAATTCACACAAAGCAATTTAGTCTGCAAAAGCTGCTTGAAAACCAATGCAGAAAATGTCGAGCAAATGTAAAATGTGCTTGTGTCGTATGGTGCACCTTTTTAAAGAGAAACATTTGTAGATATAAAAATATACTGAACTGCCATTGTATACTGAATCATCGTAAACAGTCTGAGATCTTCAGACTGCAGGATAGTTCAGGGATTATAAAGGAAAACATAAAATCGCAAGATCTTTCTTAAAAGCACAGTCCGCTTAAAAAAATAGTAATAAATGCCTCCATTGATTAATAATTAAATGATTACATTTTTTGCATTGGTGGTGGCAAAGAATTGCAACTGCGACCAATGAATCATGGATGCAATGCTTTAGCTCCTACAGACTATTCCTCAGGCTGCAGGTCCCTTTTCAATGTAATGTATTGAAAATATGTTTTTTTTTTATATATAAGCAATAAAAGGTATTTGAAGAGGAAGTAAACCCTGATGGGCTTTGCTCCCTGTATAGCCTTCAAATTAAACGCATAATGGGCTAGTATCAGGGTTCAAGTCCTGCGGGAATGCATGGGAACGGAGTTCCTGTACTTTTTCCACAACAGGAACTCAGCTCCCATTAGCAGCTGCGTTCTGCAAGACTTTGAAATATGCGAGCTGTGTGGCAGGTGCTACACCAGCAGCCGCCGACACAGCTCGCAATAGTAAGTGCCACACACCAGGGGTGGACTGACCATTCAGGCATTGCCAGTAGGGGGCCCCATGACAGCTTCCTCTTCAATCTACCTGTCAATCACAGTTAGCTGATGGGTAGATCAGGTCCCTGCTGCTAAGAGATTGTATTTAGTCAGACCTCTCGTGATTTTCTGTTTCATCATTCCCCCCCCCCCCTCTATCTTCAGTGCCATATGATGAGAGAACCCAGAGGAGGAGCACAGCTATTCTGCTCACAGGACATGCAGGGAGAGAGGTGAGCTGAGGGAGGAACATTAGTTTGGGGTGGTAAGCTGAGCACAATACCTGGCAAAGTTTAATGCCAAGAGGGAAGTTTATGTGGAAATATGTGAAGGGTTGGAATAGCAGGGAGTGTGTGTTGGAGCCCTGCAGAGTTTGTAGCCCCCCCAATCTAACATACATCTCCTAAGCAGGAACACATCACTATCTCCCCAAGCATTCTGTCCAGATAATGTGCAGTTCATTTATGACCTTTCCGTTTAACCCTGTGTTATCCAAACTCTGTTCAATGAAAAGTGTAAACTCACCACATAAACACTCTATATACAAAATAAAATTCCCCAATAAAGATCAGAATATGATGTTCACATTTGCATGGAAGCACAATTGAATGAATACTGATACTGATTATTCAGAGAATTACCGTATTTATGTTTATTGAGGATTGTTTTTTTTTATGTACTAACAGTTAATCTTCATACACACAATACGAAAATTGGATGAAAAATACCACTTTTGAAGTGTTTGTGCATATGAGCGTATCTTTTTTTTTCTTTTTTGGTGGGCAAGTGGATCTTGGGTGGGAGTTCCCACACTTTTTTCCCCAGGACTTGACCCCTAGCTAGTATGCATCGCATACTAGCCTGTAATGTGACACTTACCTGCAAAAAAATCCAGCGATGTCCCTTGTGTAGGCAGTGTCCATCTTCAAGCCCCTCTTCCTTCTGGGCCGTGGAATCATGCTCTGTGATTCGCCGGAGCCGCGTGATGTCACTGCCACGCATGCGCACAGTAACGGCACATACTAGGGAAAAAATGGCACGGAGTTTAGTTTCTTCCCCGTGCATGCGCCACTCACTTTATCAGCGTACTACAAGTGAAATATCTCCTAAACGGTGCACGTTTAGGAGATATTTCCACTACCTATAGGTAAGCCTTATTCTAAGCTTACCTATAGGTAGAAGTCCCAAAAAAGGGTTTACAACCACTTTAAGTGATGAAAAACATACACTATATTGTCAAAAATATTGTGACGCCTGCCTTTACACGCACATGAATTTTAGTGGCATCCCAGTCTTAATCCGTAGGGTTCAATATTGAGTTGGCCCACCCTTTGCAGCTATCCATAAGGTTTAGGAGTGTGAGAATGTTTGATCATTCTTCCAGAAGCACATTTGTGAGGTCATGCACTAATGTTGGACAAGAAGCCTGGTCTATATCATTTGGTGGAGGGGGGATTATGGTGTGAGGTTGTTTTTCAGGGGTTTGGCTTGGCCCCTTAGTTCCAGTGAAGGGAACTCTTAAGGCATCATCATACCAAGACATTTTGGACAATTTCATGCTCCCAACTCTGTGGGAAAAGTTTGGGGATGGCCCCTTCCTGTTTCAACATGACTGTGCAACCAGTGCACAAAGCAAGGCCCATAAAGACATGGATGAGCGAGTTTGGGGTGGAGGAGCTTGACTGGCCTGCACAGAGTCCTGACCTCAACACAATAGAACTCTGTTTAGAACTTTGAAATCAATTAGAGTGGAGACTGCAAGCAAGGTCACAAATGCGCTTCTGGACGTCTGGTCAAACATTCCCATAGACACACTCCTTAACCTTGTATACAGCCTTTCCAGAAGAGTTGAAGCTGTTATAGCTGCAAAGGGTTGGCCAACTCAATATGTCATTAAAGTTCATGTGTGTGTAAAGGCAGGCTTTCCAATACTTATAATATACAGTGTATGTGTATATAAATAATCTCACTATTGAATGATCAACAAGGGTGGTAGGAAAGCATATCTGAGTCAGAAAACTAATTGTGGATTACGTAAGAGATACAATTCAAAGTTTTCAGTTGCACGGTCTCGGTACTTAGCATTAAAATGCCATAATTGTTGACTTATTTGTTGTTATTGATCCCTAAGAATTTGAAACATGGTGAGCTATTTAGGAAGGATTAAAGAAATGGTAAAAGCAAACAAAAACAGTAAAGTGTAACTATTTTGTTACTTTGTCCAAAAATATGGATCTATGAAAAAAGGAGAAACAAAATAGAAGCTGAAATGTATAATAATGGTTCTAAAGCATGAAGTTTAAAATCTGTTGCTGTGACCATGTGATCAAGGTGTTAAGTTGGTCGGGAGAACGAATAGAAGGGTAGCATATAAAAGAGATAGGGGGTTATTTATGAAAGGCAAATCCATTTTGCACTGCAAGTGCACCTGGAAGTGCAGTCGCTTTAAATCTAAGGGGTAGATCTGAAATGAGTGGAAGCTCTGCTGATTTTATCATCCAATCATGTGCAAGCTAAAATGCTGTTTTTTTATTTTCCTTGCATGTCCCCCTCGGATCTACAGCAACTTTACTTCCAAGTGCACTTTCACTGCAAAGTGGATTTTCCTTTAGTAAATAACCCCCATAGTTCCTTATTTGCTTGTTTGGTTGATTTTTTGGAGCCTTAGAGAGAAACGAAAGGTATAGGGAGCCTGATCACCACCATTTGGATAGTAAGCCTGTGGATAAAGAATGAAGATGTATCTCTGCTACGAGTCTTTCATTAAGTATAAATATTGAATGCCTGCTCTGAAGTCTGTGATGGTAGCAGCATAGAGAGAGTTGCACTTCTTTGCGATAGAGTGGTGTTGCTAAGTGGGAAAAAGACCAGGGGCTTCAGCCCAAAGGTAAATTTCATAATCCCTCCCACATTTTAAAGTAAGTCCAGCCCAAGCTCCACCCAATCCCCCCTCACCCCTGTCCAATGTGGGCTGGGCTGCCGCCTGTTGCAGTGCTGCCCTGCAGGCTTTATTCAATTGGTTTCTTTTCTTTCTGCCATTCTCCTTCTGGGAAGTGCCTGGGAAACAATTTCATACCAGCTTCATAGCATTATTATATCCGGCCAACAGCATAATGTCATTATCTTCTTGTTCATAAAAGGGAAAACTATGCATTTTTAAAGCACATTTATAGAGTGTATTATCTATAGATAAGACAGATATGAAAGCACATAGGGCTTATATATATATATATATATATATATATATATATATATATATATATATATATATATATATATATATATACTGTATATATATATATATATATTTATAAATATTTATAAATATAGAGCAAACTCCAGTTAAAGTGGTAAAAGTGGAGCAATCATCAAGGGGGACCCAATGAACTCTGGGAATGTGGGGGGGGGGACTCTGGTGAGAAGAGACCACCTTCTGCATAAAGAATACACTAAGGTAAGGGGGGAGAGTTACTAATATAAGGGGGGAACCTTTATCTTAGTGCCTCCTTACATTATTATTGTATTCACTCCCCCTTACGTCAGTGACCCCCCCTCAGACTGGCCTGTCGGCGCTGTCACTTACCTCCTCTTGGGTGTACGTGCAGGGCTCAGTTAGATGGCTCCAGGTTGGTGGCTCTGGTTTTATCCTATAGTCTCCTCTCCACAGTCCACACACATCTGACTTCTCCCCTGACCCCCTTCCCGGAAGCACTCCCACTCTTGACTCCTCTCCAGACTCCCCATCAGAGAGTGGAGACATGATAAAAGACAAGAAATAGTCAGAGGTTGCAGACATGATACAGGAGATGGTCAGAGACTGTTTTAGGTTTGGACAGATGAAGAAGGGTCAGATTCTGTGTTGTTTTTTTTTTTTTTTCTGTCTGTGTCTCTATTGCAGAATTCTTTTTACATTCTGTTGTGTAAATGGTAAAAATCCCTTTACTGGAGTAAGAGATACCAATAAAAAGACTTTCATTAGTTGCAAAGGATCAGCCAGAATCTTTCAGGTTTTTGCTGTCCCTTTCTGTGACCCTTTTAAGGACACTTCCTTCCTGTTGTCTCACTGGGTCAAGAAGTAGTGAGAAATCTCTCTGGGATTGTGACATCATAACGGGCGGGGACATCACCCGGTGACCCCGCCCATTGTTCCTCTTCCACGTTGCGCGAATGTAAAAGCATGAGTCTGGGCACCTACAAGTGAAACTGTTGGTTGCTATACACGGTACATAATGCGGCATACGCTGGAGTTAGAGTAATAATTCTAACACAAGACCTCCTTCATAACACTAAACTGATACTTAGAAGTGTCACCTATAGAAAATATAGGGTACTGAAGTTTGTCCCCATTTCACGGGTGCACATAAATTTAAGGTTTTGGCATATTGGGTATCTATTTACTTGGTGCAACCTCTTTTACATTTTACCAAAAATTTTACCAAAATTGTGCATAATTTACTGTGTTTGTTTGCCCTAAAATTCATGTTAGTGGGGTTTTTATACTGAAATTTTGCGTTTCCTAGACCTTTGCGGTAATATCGTGTGACATAAAAAATTGCAACTACCACTATTTTATTCTCTAGGGTATCTGCTTTCAGAAAATATATAATATTTGTTGATTTTGTGTACTCTTCAGGCCTAAATTTTTTTCTTAAACATGTGTGCAAAAAACGCAAAAACGTCTCTGGCAGCGAAAGGATAAAGCTGTCTACTTGAAAAAAGTTGCATGGGCAAAATGGGCATATGGTCAAAAACTAAAGTTCTTCAGGTTATTTTCTCTACTGAATGAATTTTGTTTTACTTTGGGCAGTATTAAAATACTGCATTATGGACACTAGATGGAGTTGAGGAGCATAGGAAACACAGTTTTATAACAAGAGATACAATGTAACAATTCTAGAGAAGGTTAGTGGGAATTTACAAATACATGTATCTGATGGTTACATTGGTTGTATTAGCCTGGCACTCTGCCCATATAAAAAAAAAAAAAAAAACATAAGGCCCAGGTAGGTTGGCTGCATGCTTCTATCCATTTACACATTTTAACTGGATTGTACCTTTAATTAGATCTGACATACAAGTTTTCTACAACCGAACAAAAAAGAAGACAGCAGTGGGTTTAGGGTAGGAGATAAACATATTTTACTGTTACTGAATTGTGTACAAAATGTGTAAATGTTTTTTATCTTTGGAAAATGCCTGTTCAGGAGAAGCATAATGTGGGAATCAATGTGTTACCCTCCAGCATCTCACTTTAGTAAGGAGAGTAAAACTTGACAGTAATTTTGTTTTACAGCAGAGAAAACAGCTTCTGAGCAATGAAAAATGTATCAGCAAAAGAGTTTGGAAATGTTTTGGATAATTGCTGAAATGTAGTAAAAGTTTCGGGAAAGAATTCTAAAAGTACAGATAAATTGCTTCATTTAGGTTCCAAACATTTGCTCTGGTAGGGACTAGGGATCAGATTTTGGTTCAAGTTCAGGGCGAACCCAACCCATCTGCATTTCACCGACATGGCAAACTAATATGGCCATTCATGCTATAGAGACCAACTACCAATGATGCACTTCTTGACCTTTCAACTTAGGTCAAGAGGTTTGGAAAGCCCAGCAATGAAGGTTTTGTTATGTGCCAGCCCCCTCACTATAAAAAAAAAGTAACTTGTAGTTGGTGTCCTTTAGTAAGGTTGGTCCCTGCATTTCCATGTCCTGATGAAGGGGGGCTGTTTGACTCCCAAAACCTATTGGATACCTCTTATATTATGCGTTTTTCAATTTTATCAGCAACCATGGGTAGGTTTTTAAAAAAAAATAGGCTTGGGGTTTAGTGCTTTAGAGTTTATTTTTGGGGGGAATTATATTTTATTTTGCTAGAACATTTTTTAATTTTGTACAATTTTGTAATTTGAAGATATTGAGGCTGTGAGCAATAGAAGGTACATTTTTGAGCCAATAATACATGAATAGATTTATTTTTATTAACATAGAGTTTAATGTATTTTTTGATGTAAGTTTTTTTGTACGCATATACAGTATATCATATACAGTACTCCCATATTTTTACTTAGTTAACCTGGAAATAACAAACTTTCTGTCCCTTCATGGCTACATTCACTACTCCACTGTATCTATGGAAAAAGCCATGGTTGTCACACAGGTTGGACTTCAAACACATGTGCCATTGCTCATCTCCGCTACATGGTTGTTGAGGGAACTAGTAGTTTACAAAAGAAAAAAGATAACAGTATTTTTGCTGTTTTCAGCTCGCAGAGAGTGACAAAGACAGTGCACATCTCGCATGGTCAAAATATATTTTCTGTAATTGCTAAAAATATTCTTCTGAAAACTATAACAGCCACCAGAACTAAGGACTGGTAGGGCTGCATAATATTACATATTTACATTCAGGTTCTGTGTTAACCCCTTGGAGCTGGCACCTTCCAACCCTTTAAGGTGTTTAGGATGCCGAGAACTGGGGCAGGGTTTATGATCATGTGACCACATGTTTGTCTGTCAAGGTGGTGACAAGCAGCGATTGGGAGCTTTCTGTTAGCCACCAGTAAGTCTAGCTTCACATCTATGGGTAGACCCAAAGGGCCTGGTATAGATCTGTGGGGAAAACCCATGCTGTTTTTTCGCAATTTTTTTTGCCGGCTTCCTCGCCAAAAAAAGTAAACTGTTAACAAACTACAAGAGCTGTATTTTGACAAGTCCTTTATTAGAGTCCCAGAGCCATCTTCTCCCAGACCCGTTATCTCCCAGTGCCATCATCTCCCGATACTGTCTTCTTCTTCTTGTGCTGTCTTCTTCTGTGTAACTGTCTTCTTCCTTGCCGCCGCCATCTTCCTCTTCCTTGCCACCATTGTATTCTTTTTCTTCCTCGCTGCCGTCATCTTCTTCTTTCTCCTCGCCCCAGGCATCCTATTCATTGCCACCGGTTACCCGCAAAAAAAAAAAAAGCTGATCTTGACCGGAAGCTGTCTTTCTCCGTTGTGATGTTCCCTCTGTCCGTCACCTCTTATATAGGCATGGAACAGGGCCATCCAATGACGTTGCCTGGAGAGCCCGCCCCCTGCGGCGCCTGCTGAGAACTGATGACTCATCGGTTGTTAACCGCTTGCTGACTGGCTCACGCCGACATACATCGGCAGGAGGGCAGATTAACGTACCTGTATGCTGCCCTTTAACCACTTCAGCTCCGGACCAATAAACACCTTAAGGACCAGAGGTCTTTTTGCAATTTCGCACTGCGCTGCTTTAACTGGTAATTGCGCGGTCATGCAATATTGCACCCAAACGAAATTTGCGTCCTTTTCTTCCCACAAATAGAGCTTTCTTTTGATGGTATTTGATTGCCTCTGCGATTTTTTTTTTTTGCGATATAAATGGAAAAAGAGCGAAAATTTTGAAAAAAAAAGATATTTTCTTCTTTTTGTTATAAGAAAAATCGAATAAACTAAATTTTAGTCATACATTGAGGGCAAAATTTATTCAGCCACATGTCTTTAGTAAAAAAAATGTCAATAAGCGTATATTTTTTGGTTTGCGCAAAAGTTATAGCGTCTACAAACTAGAGTACATTTTCTGGAATTTACACAGCTTTTAATTTATGACTGCCGATCTCATTTCTTGAGGTGCTAAAATGGCAGGGCAGTACAAACCCCCCCCAAATGACCCCATTTTGGAAAGTAGACACCCCAAGGAAATTGCTGATGGGTATGTTGAGCCCATTGAATATTTATTTTTTTTGTCCTAAGGGATTGAATAATGACAAAAAAAAAAAAAAAAAAATTTTTTTTACAAAAAGTTGTCACTAAATGATATATTGCTCACACATGCCATGGTTATATGTGAAATGACACCCCAAAATACATTCTGCTGCTTCTCCCGAGTACGGGGATACCACATGTGTGGGACTTTTTGGGAGTCTAGTCGCGCACGGCACCCCGAAAACCAATCACCACCTTCAGGATTTCTAAGGGTGCAAATTTTTGATTTAACTCCTCACTACCTATCACAGTTTCGAAGGCCATAAAATGCCAAAATAGCACAAAACCCCCCCAAATGACCCCATTTTGGAAAGTAGACACCCCAAGCTATTTACTGAGAGGCATGTTGAGTCCATGGAATATTTTATATTTTGCCAAAAGTTGCGGGAATATTACAAACTTTTTTTTTTTTGCACAAAGTTGTCACTAAATGATATATTGCTCACACATGCTATGGGCAGAAGTCAAATTACACCCCAAAATAAATTCTGCTGCTTCTCCCGAGTACGGGGATACCACATGTGGGGGACTTTTTGGGAGCCTAGTTAACTAGCTACCTAGCGACACTAGCGACACTGATGCAGCGTTCAGAAAAATTATCGCTTAGTGACACTGGCAAAAGGGGGTGAAAGGGTTAACTAGCGGAAATCAGGGGGTTAAAACCATTATTGGGTAGTATATCGGGGTACCTAGCGCTATAAAAACCTGGCGGTGAACCTAAAAAAATAACTAGCTACCTAGCGACTGTAGCGACACTAATGCAGCGATCAGAAAAACGATCGCTTAGTGACACTGGCAAAAGGGGGTGAAAGGGTTAACTAGCGGCAATCAGGGGGTTAAAAACATTATTGGGTAGTATATCGGGGTACCTAGTGATATAAAAACCTGGCGGTGAACCTAAAAAAATAACTAGCTACCTAGCGACACATGCAGCGATCAGAAAAATGATCGCTTAGTGACACTGGCAAAAGGGGGTGAAAGGGTTAACTAGCGGCAATCAGGGGGTTAAAAACATTATTGGGTAGTATATCGGGGTACCTAGCGCTATAAAAACCTGGCGGTGAACCTAAAAAAATAACTAGCTACCTAGCGACTGTAGCGACACTAATGCAGCGATCAGAAAAACGATCGCTTAGTGACACTGGCAAAAGGGGGTGAAAGGGTTAACTAGCGGCAATCAGGGGGTTAAAAACATTATTGGGTAGTATATCGGGGTACCTAGCGATATAAAAACCTGGCGGTGAACCTAAAAAAATAACTAGCTACCTAGCGACACTAGCGACACATGCAGCGATCAGAAAAATGATCGCTTAGTGACACTGGCAAAAGGGGGTGAAAGGGTTAACTCTAGGGGCAATCAGGGGGTTAAATCTTTATTGGGGGGTGATAGGGGGCTACCCTGGACCTAACACTAACTGTCCTGACAGTTTTTACTGTCACAACTGACACTGAATGCATTGATCAGTAAAGAAATGATCAATGCAATCAGTGACACTGTGACTGGGGGGGGAGGGGGGGCGGGGGGGGGGGATCGGGGGGCGATCGGGGGGGGGGATCGGGGGGGGTTTGTGTGCCTGTGTGTACCTACATGTCAGTGTAGTGTTCGTGCAGACTTACTTTTACTCTTCTCCTCGTAGTCCGGTCAAAAAGACCGCCCCGAGGAGAATGACATCACTTCCTCCTTCCTGTGTAAACAATACACAGGGGAGGAAGCTTCTCATTGGCCAGGAGCGATCCAGAGGGGGTGGCCGAAAACGAACGGCCATCCCCTCATCACGGAGCGCTCCTGGACCGAATCGGACCGCCGTAACCAGCGGGAGGGGGTCCGATGGGACCCCCCACCCGCTGGAAGGCAATCACGTAGATGTACGTGATTATGCCTGCCTGTGCCATTGTGCTGACGTACAATGGCAATACGGCGGTCCTCAAGTGGTTAACAAGTGGTTGGCTCCTAGAGTGTGATCGGGGGTCCCGTGGACTCGATGTCCGTGGGGATACCCATGATAGTCTCATGGAGAGGAAGAACGGGGAAATGTAATGTAATGTAAAAAAGCATTTCCCCGTTCTGCCTAGTGACAGTGTCACTGATCACAGCTCCCTGTAATCGGGAGCGGTGATCAGTGTGGTGTCACACATAGCCCCTCCCCCACAGTTAGAATCACTCCCTAGGATAAACTTAACCCCTACAGTGCCACCTAGTGGTTAACCTCTTCGCTGCCCGTCACATTTACATGCATTTTTAATTGCACTGATCGCTGAATAAATGTGAATGGTCTCAAAATCATGCCAAAAATGTCCAATCTGTCCGCCATAATGTCGCAGTCATGATAAAAATCGCTGATCGCTGCCATTACTAGTAAAAAAAAAGCATTATTAATAAAAATGCCATAAAAATATCCCCTATTTTGTAGATGCTATAACTTTTGTGCAAACCAATCAATAAACTCTTATTGCGATTTTTTTTTTACCAAACATATGTAGAAGAATACGTATTGGCCTAAACTGATGAAAACTTTTTTTTATATATTTTATGGGGATATTTATTATAGCAAAAAGTATTATTATTATATTATTATTATACAGGATTTATATAGCGCCATCAGTTTACGCAGCGCTTTACAATATAAAAGGAGACAATACAGTTACAATAGAATAAAATAGAAGAGGATTAAGAGGGCCCTGCTCAGAAGAGCTTACAATCTAATAGGGTGGGGCAGGTGGTACAAAAGGTTGTAACTGTGGGGAATGAGCTGATGGAAGTGGTAGGAGATTAGTTGGCGACATAGTAGCCCTCCCTGAAGAGATAAGTTTTCAGGGATCGCCTGAAGGCAGTGAGAGTAGGGGATAGCCGGACCAGTGAAGGTAGTGAGTTCCAGAGGATGGGAGAGGCTCTGGAGAAATCCTGGAAATGAGCATGGGAGGAGGAAACAAGAGAGCTTGAGAGTAGGAGGTCTTCAGAAGAGCGGAGAGGACGATTTGGGTGATATTTGGAGACAAGATTGTTGATGTAGCTCGGGGCAGAGTTGTGAATGGCTTTGTATATTGTGGTTAGTATTTTGAATTTAATTCGCTGGGTGATTGGGAGCCAATGTAGGGATTGGAGGAGAGGGTTGGCAGACACTGAGCGGTTGGTAAGGTGGATAAGTCTGGCAGCAGCATTCATGATAGACTGAAGAGGGGATAGCCTATGGAGAGGTAGGCCAATGAGAAGGGAGTTGCAATAGTCAAGGCGAGACATAACAAGGGAGTGAATGAGGAGCTTGGTGGTTTCATTTGTTAAAAAGGGGCGAATTTTAGAGATGTTAAGTAAAAAAAAAATGTGTTTTTGTTGTCAAAATTGTCGCTATATTTGCCCACATATAGGTGTGAACCTAGGGTAACTGTGCCAGGAGCGTGAAGGGTGCACGCTCTTGGCACAGCTGTATTTGCACTAATACACACAAATATGCGGCCGCTTGGCATCAAGGTCCACCTGCCGAGAGGCCGAATATTTGCATGCGGACAGCACCAAGAGGTTAATAAATACCAGTTCTGCGTCATCCTTGTTCATAAAAATAATTTTTTGCATGTACAGCAACCCACACCTGCCTAAGACATGGAGAAAGTGACACTAAACTCTGGTTTAGAAAATAAAAAAGGATGTATTTTAATACAAAAAAGTATTTCCTATCACTCTCACTCTCCTCCAAATCTCCAAATTCTTATTTTTTTCTTGTTGTTCTGATCTGTTAGCCCTTGTACACACGGTCGGACATTCCGACAACCAAATCCGTCGGATTTTGTCCGAAACTGGTGTTGCATACACACGGACAAAGTTGTCGGAAAATCTGATCGTTCAGAACGTATTGACGTTATTTCGTTACGACGAGACTACGTTCAGGCTAGTAGCCAATAGCTTTGGTCTAGGAATTTGATCTGAGCATGCGTGGCACTTTGTCCGATCGGAATTCTCTACAAACGATCAAAGTCCGATCGGTTCATGTTGTCGGAAAATTTTATAGCCCAGCTCTAAAACTTGGTCGGTCGGATATTACGACGGAAAAAGTCTGATGGAGCCCACACACGGTCGGATTATCCGACAACACGGTCCGATCGGACATTTTCCGTCGGAATGTCCGACTGTGTGTACAAGGGCTTTGAGGGTGACTACATTCAGTCTGCATGGTCCTGCTGTGGGTAGGATGTGACACCCTCTCTTGCTTGCTTCTGAGGGGGGGTTGGGAGCTTATGGAGGGTGCTATAAGGCATCACAGTAAATACCAATTTGCTGAAAAAGAAATTACAGGGCCAGTAAAGCGCACCAAAATACTCCTATCCTTTACAGCCAAGGATGCAGCTATCGTGTTTTCTTTTAGATCTGCAGTTGCCAAGGGGCTGCACATATTATCAATTCTGACAACAGCCATTTGATCATTTGACAGTACAGTTGAGAGAAAAAGCAACTGTGATACTTATTATTCATGACATGCCTTAAAGCGGAACTAAACCCTCCTATCCTTTTCAGCTAAGAAAGCTGCCATCTTAGCTTCTGTCTGGTCTGTAACTGCCATGGAGCTGCACATGTGATCAGTTAGGACACCAGCCATTTCATGGTTTGACAGTTTCATTATATGCACAAGCAAATGTGACAGTTAGCATTCCTGGCATCAAAGAAGAGGAAGGAGGTGATTCCTGGTGCCACACATTAGTATGATCCTATAGTAGTGATAAGAGTGGCAACCTCAGCCTTACTCCAACCAGGCCACGCTCCCAATGTGTTTCGCTCAACCTTCCGGAGGTCAGTCATGCTTCCCCGTGACTAAGCTCAGAGGGCAGACCGAAAAGCATTGGGAGCATGGTCTGATTGGAGTCCAGACTTAGGTTGCCACTCTTATCACTACTATAGGATCACCACCAGGGATCACCTTTTTCCTGTTCCTTGAGTTAGAGCAGCAGCCTGGGCGGTCTCCATCCCTCGCCAGCACTCACAGCATTGGATGCATAAGAACCCACACACTGTACATACCCCATATCAGCTGAGCCCGAGCGGCACTCAAAGAAATACTATAGGTCACAGCAGTCCTGGCATGCTGGGTATATGATGTAACTGTTTTTTAAAACCGTTAAAGTGATGGGTTTAGTTCTGCTTTAAATGTAACTGTTTTGGGAAACCATTAAAACAACGGGTTCCGCTTTAATTAGCAGATGTGTATGGACTATTTTTGAAGAATACGACTATCGTGTAGTGTCACTTCAATGTTTTTTGTTTTTTTTAGTAACCCACATTGACAAATTTAATAATTCAAATGGTGTAATCCAGGTGAATCTATTGTTGTACTGAAGTACACTTTATAGCAGAATTTTACAAACACGCAGAAATAAAAAAATCAAAGGTGTTTCATCGGTGAAGGCCTTTAGTGATATAACTGAGATTGGAGGAACAGAGGTATATTTATCTCCTTGGAATAATCTACTGAAACAATCATGACCTAATTATGACAGCTCCATGTTTTGTTATGGCAGTTACGTGTTTTGAAAAGCAGACCTTTTCATAATTCAAAGGACCTGGGAAATCTGGTCAAACAGATGTTACACATTTCGGAGATAACAGCAGTCGCTCCGCATTAGTAGCTTAAAAGTGGACCAGACAAGCTTTGCCTTCTATCGGCCTTACAACCATTCACACTACTTTGCATCCTTTCATTATACCTTTTACATGTAAATCTCAAGCTGGAGCTGCTTACTGAAAAATATTTGTGTAAGCACAGAGTTATGGCGAAAAATGTGACTTTCACGTCTTAAAGTATACCAGACCCCAAGAACAAAAACTTTATATATTTCAAATACCAGTCCTTAGATTTGGTGGCTTATTGTAAAGGCATTTCTTTTCTCAGGTGATGCTTTTTTGAAGCGAAACACGACGGAAACGCATGCTGATCCTCTCACTACCGCTAACATTGTTCCATACAGTGCTTGTTTTACATTGGGAGCATGAAAGTGCAATTCTTATGTTTCATTTTTATTAAACATTCCAAACGGAATTATGCTATGTGGCCATTTTCTTTCCTTCTTTCTTTTATAAATTCCTGGTGAGGTGCACTCCTCCGTTGCCCCTTATTGGCTACATCCAATGCTCTGTTGATTGATTGTCTGGAGTCTCCATTGCTGCTGTGAATCTGGATTCTTAGGACCAACCTAATAGAGCCTGTTTGACTCACCAGGGGTACACCCGTGTGTGTCCATGCTTTCTGGTAAGTGGCCAATGCTTACGGTGGTGGATTCCTCTTGTCACTTCATTGCTTGGACACTTATTCACATATCTATTTTTACTTTTAAATAACCACTCATCACCCTTGGCTGTCACTACCTGGATTTTTGTTTCACTGAGAAATCACTTCAGAATTTTTGCTTCATTGTGGACTTTCTTTTTTAACTAATATGTTATATGTCACAGTATACGATTTTTAGTTACATGCCACAGTATATGATTTTCAGTTATTATATATGCTATTGGTTTACTTTATCACGTTTTATCTACATTTGATATCTTAGCGCTGCACTTATTTTTACACATATCCTATATCCATTAGCCCTTGTACACACGGTCGGGGGAATCTGTCGGAATGAGTCTTATCGGACCGCGTCGTCAGATAATCCGACTGTGTGTGGTATGCATCGGATTGATTCCGTCCGAATCTCCGTCCGATCCAAATTGTGTAGAGCATTTTCATCGGACCAAGTGCCATGCATGCTCAGATCAAATTCCTACATCAAAGCTATTGGCTACTAGCCTGAATGTAGTCCCATCGTAACGAAATTACGTCATCATGTTCTGAAAGATCAAATTTTTCGCCAACTTGGCCCGACCGTGTGTATGCAACATTTTCGGACACAATCCGTAGGACTAAATCCGACGGGCAAAATCCGACGAATTTGGTTGGCAAAATCTCCGACCGTGTGTACGTGGGCTTACACCTTCTGTGCTGGCTGTAGTATTTATTTATATTCATTGTGACTTTTTTCAACCTAACTATGTAAGTTTGCCCAGGTTCTTTTTCCCAGCAATTGCCCCCGCAACCAGGCACACAATCACAGTCACTCTTTGGCTCAATAAGCAGTCCAGGGGTTTATTTTTTACTTTTGGGATAACTTGGAGAGGGTTGGGGAATTGAGTGAGATACTTTAACAAGAGCTGTGTACAAAGTCAGGACAGTAAACGTCCTTCTGTAGAACAGTAAGCAAAGTCCCTGTAAAAGCACTGTAGACTTGACTTTGTCATAGTAGCAACTAAAGGCAAGAAAGCCTCCTCTTTTGAGTAATTAGAGAAGAGTCCCCTTACAAAGAATTAGACAGACTGAGTTCTTCAGGACACCAGCCAATGTCCCCTTTACACACACACAGCTGACTCTCTAGCACCAGAGGGGTGACGGCAGCCCACAGTCTCTAAGATCTCTCACAGCAGTCTATACTCACATAATGTTCTTGGAACGTTGGGTGCCTCCTTCCAACATCCATCTAACACCCTTTTTTCTCCTGTTATACCAAATTAGATATTCCAACTATGTCCCTTCAGTTAACTCTCTATAACTTCAGCAAAGCAATGCCCACTTGAGGCCTCAGCACCTCGCAAGGATATGACAAGATAGCCTAAGGAGGCAAGCAGCTCCCCTTAGGCTGTGTTCCTCTTCTACAGGAAAAGACCTGGAAGTTTTGTGTTTGAGAGTATTTGTACAGACTCCCAGCAGCCATCTGGACCCCCCCCCCCCCCCCCCAGGGACTGGCCAGAGCTATATAAATAGTCATGCTGCCCACATTTGTCTTGCTCCACACCAGTTGCCAGTTATACCAGACCAGATTCCAAGATGAAAGTCCTTCAGTCAGCTCCAGCAACTTTCAGCAGAATAGGTGCTGCAGCTACCCTAGCTGGGATCTATGCAGCTTACGCATGTATTTGCAAATGTGTGCAATCTAAACCCCTGCTTTTAACATGAACTGTTAAACAGGACAGTTCAGTTTGTTACAGGCTGATTGGTAAGTTGAGCTGGGAATTTTTCTTTGTTGTTGTTTGACCTCGATGAACAGCAGACACATGGCAAGCCTTACTGGGAGGGCAGCAGCGCTTCATGCCAGTATCTTCTCCTCTGGAAAAAGAACCCCCCTGCTCCAGGTCTCAGAGTATTTATGCTTCTTCCCAGCCACCATTTGGGCATCTCTCCCCAGGAATTGGCCAGAGCTGGATATATTTCCAGCTGTTTTGACACTCCCAGTCCACTATCTTCCAGAACCTTTCCAGACAGACAGGATGAAGCAGTCAATCCTGCAGCCAGTGAAACACAGAACAGACTAAAACAATTAGATACAGCTACACTGATTACAGTGGGCCAGTAACTAAATTTACCTAACCTAGTGCCTATCTAGGAGGGCGATACATAAGCATGTTCAGGAAGGGCAACTGACAGTATTGTGCAAAGCTGTAGATTGGCTTCAGGTGCTTCTAGTCTCTCTCAGTTTCTGCCCTACTGTTTTGGGAATATGGACAGGCCAATATCAAGACAGATTAAGGTAGTTATGTGTAAACATAGATTTAAAGATTTTAAATTAATGCATAATTAGATTAAGTGGTGTCATTATTATGTGTCCGCTTAATCTAATTATGCATTCATTTATCTCTAGGTTGTTGATGGACAATAAATTGAACCAGGCACATTGTGAAGCAATATTGCTTAGTGTCCTATCTCCCCATGCTGCTCCGATCATTCAGCTCAGAGTCATGATGGAATCTCTCCCAGAACCATCATAGATCGATGTTTGCTGAAAGTGATTTCTGTAACTCACATCTCATTCTGCCAGTCCGATATGTGAGGTCCTGCCAAGCCAGTCTGTTCCAAAGTTGCAGATAACTACTGCATGTTGCTTTTTGGAATGTAAATAATAACTAACCTAAATGTGACAATTCGCCTTACTTTCTATAATTTGAAAACAATACTATGTGCAGTAAATGAAAACTCATCTTTAAGTCCCTGTTCACTTCTTTGTGCTGTGGAAACATATACAAAATCACACCTATTCACACAGCACACAAAAAAAGTACAATTCATTGATAATGGTGCCCAAACACACCTTGCTAATGCGCACCGCAATGCACGGTAACTTCTTTAGCCGCTTGCCGCCCAATGAACATCGGCACAATGGCACGGCTGTGTAAATGGGCGTATCTGTACGTCCCCTTTAAATCGCAGGCTGATGAGCTAGTGCGTGCCTGCCACGCGCCAGCCACGTGCCGCATAAGTGTGCCCGTGGGTCCCGCTGACTCAATATCCGCTGGTGGCCCACGATCATGACACAGAGAGGCAGAACGGGGAGATGCTTATGTAAACAAGGCATTTCCTTGTTCTACCTAGCAACATGACAGAGATCTACTGCTCCCTGTCATTGAGAGCAGTGATCTCTGTCATGTTCTAGTGAGCCCACCCCCCCTACAGTTAGAACACAGTGAGGGAACACAGTTAAACCCTTGATTGCCCCCTAGTGTTTAGCCCCTTCTCTGCCAGTGTCATTTACAGGCATACCCCAATTTTAAGTACAAAATGGGGTTTATTTACTAAAGCTGTAAAGTGCAAAATCAGGCTCACTTCTGCATATAAACCAATGAGCTTCGAGGTTTTATTACCAAAACTTAATTGAACAAGCTAGGGTTGGAAGCTCATTGGTTTCTATACAGAAGTGGGGTTAAAAGTGGGGTATGCCTGTACACAGTAATCAGTGCATTTTTATAGCACTGATCGCTGTATAAATGTCAATGGTCACAAAATAGTGTCAAAAGTGTCCGATGTGTCCGCCGTAATGACGCAGTCACGATCAAAATCGCAGATCGCCGCCATTACTAATAAAGAAAAAAATGAATAATAAAAATGCCAGAAATCTATCCCCTATTTTGTAGATGCTATACATTTTGTGCAAACCAATCAATATACGCTTATTGTGATTTTTTTTACCAAAAATATGAAGAAGAATACATATCGACCTAAACTGAGAAAGAAATTTGTTTTTTATATATATTTTTGGGGGATATTTATTATAGCAAAAAGTAAAAAATATTGCTTTTTTTTTTAATTGTCTCTCTTTTTTTACTTATAGTGCAAAAAATAAAAAACGCAGGGGTGATCAAATACCACCAAAAGAAAGCTCTATTTGTGGAAGAAAAGGACGTCAATTTTGTTTATGTGCAACGTCTGTAATTGTAAACCCTTCTGGGGCTGAAGTGATTAATGCAGAGGGCATGTAGGCAGCTCATACACGTGAGGACGTACGTGGATGAGGCCAAAGTAATGGGCATTGATGGGCACTAATGCCTCCTTTCCACTGAGCAGATCGGTTCGGGTTGGTTCGGTACGGTACTCTATTTTGAGTGTTTCCATTATGAAAGCAGCCCATACAAGCAAAGCATACCGCACCATTCATGGTCCTGCTTCAGATGTGGGGCCATAGAAAATGGTATGGTGCGGTTAGGGCTGAGCTACTGGCATCACACAATACATTCCACTGATTGGCGGACAGAAAAAATGTTAGTGCTCATGTCAAAGGCATTTTTTCTAAACCCCGTATGGCCCCTGGCGGTCCGACTTGCAGTGCAAACGCTCACCTAGGCTGGACAATTCTAACCCTGCCAAACTGTACCGACTCAAACCGTTACGCTCAGTGGAAACTCAGTGCACTCATGGGCACTGATGAGGCAGCACTGGTGGGCACTGATGAGGTTGCACTAAAAGCCATGGACTCAAGCCCGCACGCCGGGACAGAGGAGGAGCCAGGAACGCCGGAATGGGACCTCCAAAAGAGGGGGTTCGAGGCCACTCTGTGCAAGTAAGTATATCTTTTTTTATTTTAACCTTCTTGCGCCCACGCTATAGCCAAAAGACAGCTGCAGCGCAAGCCCACATTGCCAGGAGGGCATCCATGTACGTCCTCCCATGTATGAGCTGCCTACATGCACTCTGCAGGCCATGCGCAGCACGCTTTGTGGCTTTGTGATCAGGGAGTCAATGAGACTGATTCCGACCCCTTACCATGTGATCAGCTGTGAGCTAATGACAGCTGATCATGTGATGTAAACAGAAGCAGGTAATCATGCTGTCAGTGTGGGGAGAAAAAAAAAGCAGATTACTGGCTTGTGTAAACGGGACATTGGTCCTGAACATGAAGATCCACTGCCTACTCATCAGTGCCCATCAGTGTCACCTACCCGTGCCCACCAGTGCCACTTACCATAAGTACTGTTAAGCAGTGCCTACCAGTGCCACCTATTGGTGCCCACCAGTGCTGCCAATCAGTGCCCTGTGTCTTATTATCAGTGCCATCAGTGTCACCTACCAGTGCCTACCATTGCCTATCAGTGCCCTTCAGTGCCTTCTGATCAGTGCCCACCAGTGCCACCTCATCAGTGCCCATCAGTGCCACCTATCAGTTCCCATCAGTGCAGCCTATCAGTGCCCATCAGTGCAGCATATCAGTGCCCATAAGTGCAGCCTCACCAGCACACATCAATGAAGGATAGTAAGGATGAGCTCCGGCATGTTTGCATACTCCATGTGCAGAGCCTGCCAGGAAGTTGGTGTAGCGCTGCTCTAATCACAGGCAGTGATACATTGCCCCAATGTTCGGCTGCAGAGACCGGGCAATGTCTCACTGCCTGTGATTAGCACAGAGCTGCATCGACTTTCTGGCAGGCTCTGCCTGTGGAGTGTGCGAACGCATTGGAGCTCATCCCTACACCTTAGCAGGACACAGTCAACAAAAATTACCTTAAAGGTGTTTTAACTCTTCCCTACTATTACATAAAAAAAAAAGATGGCTTTACATAAACTTTAAAGTTTGTATGTTTTCTTTTTTTAGCAGTTACTGTATATTTGATGTCTTTGCAGTACTTTATGAAGGCAGAATAAGAGCTGAAACATTAGGACATTTCTTCCAAAAGCGAGACATTTGTAAATTAGGGCTATCAGGTAATTTTTCAGCTTTTCCGAGGCGACTTGGATAATTGCTTCAAATTACGACAACAGAGATTCAAAATTGCAGGAGAGGTGCAGTGTTTGGGGACGGGCAGCATGATAACAAGATGAAAGAATGGTCTTATCATGGAAATGATCGCGTTTGATGTTCAAAGCGATGTTCACGATTCTTTAGTAGTTTTGTTAAGAACCAAAAAGTACAGATCTGACCAGTGTGACTTTGGATTAATAACTGCAATTTCACGATAAATCATAAAGAATATGTAAACCCTCACCTTGTAAAACAACTCATTCAGTTCAAAATTTAAATGAAAGGCAAAACATGTTTGTATACATTTAAAAAACATTATAAATAAATGTTTCCCCCCTTTTTATAAGTGATCACACAATGTCCCTTTTCTCAGCTGCATTAGGATCTTAGAGAGCTGGGTGAGGAGAACCAACAGCACACTAGTCTTCCTAGTGAATGATTGTGTGTCAGCACAAGTCTGTGTGTCAGCACAAGTCTGATCATTGGATGAGAGCAGGCTGAGTTCTCAGCACAGCTAGAAAAATGATGTAGCACCCTGATGTGGGATGCAATCAAATTTATTTGCCGGGTGGTAGTTGCCTTGGCCGATTGTTAGAAGTTCAGTTGATTTCACCCTAACTCTGGAATTGCTTCAATTCTCTCTTCTGTCGCTAGGTGGTTGGGTAGCTGGTGACATTAGACAAGGGCATGTAATGACAGATTAGGAATGAATGGGGTGTCTCAGCCAATGGGCAGGGATTTTATTGGATGCCTTGGCCTGCTGGGAGAGCTTACTTTTATTTGGGTGGATTCAGGTGATCGGGGTTCTGTGACACCTGGACAGCTGTCTGGGTGAACGTGTGTTTTATTACCCCAGGCTGCTAGGCCGGAAGCCTGAGGCCTATCCCTGGGCCATCTGACTGCTAGGCTGTCTGAGGGCCTATCTAGAAGCAGGAAAAGCAGCATAGGGTTGGGACTGCAGGCTTGCAGTCCAACCAGAAGTAATGGTTCTGCTGGCCGGAGAACCTGTTTTGATCGGAGGTAGATGGGGAAGATGTCGCCACTAAGGGACCATCCACCTTGTTAACGGGGACCACTGTGAGTAGCTGAGACAGGTAACAGAGCATTATTCTCACCAACCGGGGATGGCGAGGAAGTGGGAAAACTTCAGCAAGTGCCAAGGGACCCAGCCAGTGGAGGTGACGCTTGCAGAGCATTATTGTGTGCCAAGCCAGGGACCAAGCGGGCCAGTGGGGTGATGCTTGAGGAGTATCTGTGAGTGCCAATCTAGGGACCCAGCAGGGAAGCGGGTGCGTTGCTTGAGGAAGATACTGAGTGAGAAAATTGGAAGAGCTCAGGGGATCCAGTGGCAAGTGGATCAAGAAGTCTAGTGAAAGACTGGGAGCTCAGTTGAGTGAAGTTCTACAGTAGGAGACTGTAGAAGAAGTGAAGGAGTTCATTGCAACCTTTGTTAGAAACTGTTACAAGATTGTTGCCATAGGAGACAGCGGTCCTACTCATGCAGATGTGGTGTCTTGCTGGATGCCTTTCCCTGCATGGCTGTCTGCCTATAGAAGTCTCGGAGTCTGCCAATTATCATTGTATCTACTTATGGGTGTCCTGGCCCTAACCCTCTCTCCCACAGTTCTGTTTAAGAGACAATAAATCTCTTTGCATTCAAGAAGTGTCTGGGCGCCCATCAATCCACTTTGCATTTATCACACCATGCCTTGTAACCCATTCTACACAGGAGGATGTCAGCTGTCCCTAACTGGAAGTCACCATTAGGCCTAAAGGGACCCGGGACTGACCATGCTGTACTTTCATGGTCAATTTTTAAATAGGTTGTAACCCTAAAAAAACAAAGAGATCTTGTTCCTTTAAAGCAGGTTAAACAGCACAGTGTTTGTGCTGTCTAATCTGTACTTTTCTATGCTGTAAAAAACACAGTTGATCCTGCCTGTTCCTGTGTCCCCCTATGAAAACTAACCACGGTAATCCTGGCTGCTGATCGATGCATAGTAGTCCATTATGCTTTACCTTTGCAGGGAATCAAAGAGGAAGTAAACTCATCAGGGTTTACTTCCTCTTTAATGAGCCCTCCCATACATTACAGGAGTGCTGGTCCTGCATTGTTCTGCATGACATCAGAAATCCACCCCCAGGATGTGGAAGATTGGTTGCACAAAGAAGGAGGAAGCCTGCAAAAGCGAAGAATGAGGTAAGTATACCACTTATTCATCATCCCTTAGGCAAAATGAGCAATGTGAAACTGGCCTTACAATTTCTGAGCTGTGGCAAGAGGAATGCAAAGCCTGACATGTCCCCCCTCCTTCTGTATTCCTCTTGCCGCTGCATGTTGGTTAAAAGTGCTAAAAGTAAAGACAAGCTTTGGAAGGGTTCTTCATCCCTGGAGTTCAGCTTTGAAAAGCATGTGGTGGCAAATGCAAAAATCTTTTCAGTATCATTCTGTTTGCATTACATTTGTTTGAGATGTTTTGAAGATCATAAGGGGCTCATTCACAAGTGTAGCTATTATGGTTGCTATGTTGGATTGCTTTTCAGGGAGTGCCTAACATGTGGTGGGGAGGGGATTTGTCACCACTAGTGATGGCCGAACGGTTCGCCCGGCGGTCGTTTCGCGGCGAATTTCCGACTTTCGCCGTCCGCGGGTTCGAACGCCTTTTTCCGTCGTTCGCCCCGGCGGACTTACGTGTTTAATGTATACAAGAACTTTAACCTTTCGTGACACGTTTATCATGTGTTACAGGACAACCAATTGAGACATGACAGCTCATGGACACTTGGACATTCCCCCTAACCTATAAATACACCCGATCCGGTGGCCATTTTACATTCTTTCTTCTGTCACTGTAGGGAAAGGATCCTGTGTGGAGTAGGGACAGAGAAAACGCTAGCTATTTGGTACACAAAAGTTCTTTTCAGGACTGGTATAGGTGTTAGGTCAGCAGCCTGAGTTTCTTTTGTCAGTTTAGATAAAGGGACAGAGCGCTGTATGCTGCTATTTTAGGGACAGCTCAGCCAGATTAGTCTTTCTTCATCATCATCATCATCATCATCATTAGCTGTTACTATCAGGTCCACAAAAGAGCTGTTCCAGCTAATCGTTCCAGCCTACTCTTTTTTGCCAATTTGTATAGGGACAGGCAGGAAGCAGTGTGTCAGGCAGTGAGGATAATTTTAAAGACTTGCTGTTACTATTAGTTCCACAAAGGTTCTTTTCAGGACTGGTATCAGTGGTACGGTAATAGGCTTGTACACGTATAATATTCTTTCTTCCAAATATAGAAAGAATATTATACTTGACTGCTGCCCTTCTGCTGCAGTCTGCTAATCATTCACAACTCACTTGTTCCACAAAGCTCTTTATCAGGACTGGTAACTTGGTCTGTCTAGGGTGCTACGGTACATAGGCTTGGGTGCGGTACAGTCTGCTGTTCTGTAAGGACCGCTATCGGTCCACAATACATAGGGTTGCCGTGCACTACTGCTGACCGCTGCCCTATACTGCAGCAGTCCTTCATTGGTATAGGGACTGACGTACAGTCTGCTAATCACTAACACACAACCTGCTTGGTCCACAAAAGTTCTTATAAGGACTGGTAACTTGGTATAGGGTGCTACGGTACATAGGCCTGAGTGCGTTACAGTCTGCTGTTCTGTAAGGACCGCTATCGGTCCACAATACATAGGGTTGCCGTGCACTACTGCTGACCGCTGCCCTATACTGCAGCAGTCCTTCATTGGTATAGGGACTGACGTACAGTCTGCTAATCACTAACACACAACCTGCTTGGTCCACAAAAGTTCTTATAAGGACTGGTAACTTGGTATAGGGTGCTACGGTACATAGGCCTGAGTGCGTTACAGTCTGCTGTTCTGTAAGGACCGCTATCGGTCCACAATACATAGGGTTGCCGTGCACTACTGCTGACCGCTGCCCTATACTGCAGCAGTCCTTCATTGGTATAGGGACTGACGTACAGTCTGCTAATCACTAACACACAACCTGCTTGGTCCACAAAAGTTCTTATAAGGACTGGTAACTTGGTATAGGGTGCTACGGTACATAGGCCTGAGTGCGTTACAGTCTGCTGTTCTGTAAGGACCGCTATCGGTCCACAATACATAGGGTTGCCGTGCACTACTGCTGACCGCTGCCCTATACTGCAGCAGTCCTTCAGCGGTATAGGGACTGACGCACAGTCTGCTAAACACTAACACACAACCTGCTTGGTCCACAAAAGTTTTTATAAGGACTGGTAACTTGGTATAGGGTGCTACGGTACATAGGCCTGAGTGCAGTACAGTCTGCTGTTCTGTAAGGACCGCTATCGGTCCACAATACATAGGGTTGCCGTGCACTACTGCTGACCGCTGCCCTATACTGCAGCAGTCCTTCATTGGTATAGGGACTGACGTACAGTCTGCTAATCACTAACACACAACCTGCTTGGTCCACAAAAGTTCTTATAAGGACTGGTAACTTGGTATAGGGTGCTACGGTACATAGGCCTGAGTGCGTTACAGTCTGCTGTTCTGTAAGGACCGCTATCGGTCCACAATACATAGGGTTGCCGTGCACTACTGCTGACCGCTGCCCTATACTGCAGCAGTCCTTCATTGGTATAGGGACTGACGTACAGTCTGCTAATCACTAACACACAACCTGCTTGGTCCACAAAAGTTCTTATAAGGACTGGTAACTTGGTATAGGGTGCTACGGTACATAGGCCTGAGTGCGTTACAGTCTGCTGTTCTGTAAGGACCGCTATCGGTCCACAATACATAGGGTTGCCGTGCACTACTGCTGACCGCTGCCCTATACTGCAGCAGTCCTTCATTGGTATAGGGACTGACGTACAGTCTGCTAATCACTAACACACAACCTGCTTGGTCCACAAAAGTTCTTATAAGGACTGGTAACTTGGTATAGGGTGCTACGGTACATAGGCCTGAGTGCGTTACAGTCTGCTGTTCTGTAAGGACCGCTATCGGTCCACAATACATAGGGTTGCCGTGCACTACTGCTGACCGCTGCCCTATACTGCAGCAGTCCTTCAGCGGTATAGGGACTGACGCACAGTCTGCTAAACACTAACACACAACCTGCTTGGTCCACAAAAGTTTTTATAAGGACTGGTAACTTGGTATAGGGTGCTACGGTACATAGGCCTGAGTGCAGTACAGTCTGCTGTTCTGTAAGGACCGCTATCGGTCCACAATACATAGGGTTGCCGTGCACTACTGCTGACCGCTGCCCTATACTGCAGCAGTCCTTCATTGGTATAGGGACTGACGTACAGTCTGCTAATCACTAACACACAACCTGCTTGGTCCACAAAAGTTCTTATAAGGACTGGTAACTTGGTATAGGGTGCTACGGTACATAGGCCTGAGTGCGTTACAGTCTGCTGTTCTGTAAGGACCGCTATCGGTCCACAATACATAGGGTTGCCGTGCACTACTGCTGACCGCTGCCCTATACTGCAGCAGTCCTTCATTGGTATAGGGACTGACGTACAGTCTGCTAATCACTAACACACAACCTGCTTGGTCCACAAAAGTTCTTATAAGGACTGGTAACTTGGTATAGGGTGCTACGGTACATAGGCCTGAGTGCGTTACAGTCTGCTGTTCTGTAAGGACCGCTATCGGTCCACAATACATAGGGTTGCCGTGCACTACTGCTGACCGCTGCCCTATACTGCAGCAGTCCTTCATTGGTATAGGGACTGACGTACAGTCTGCTAATCACTAACACACAACCTGCTTGGTCCACAAAAGTTCTTATAAGGACTGGTAACTTGGTATAGGGTGCTACGGTACATAGGCCTGAGTGCGTTACAGTCTGCTGTTCTGTAAGGACCGCTATCGGTCCACAATACATAGGGTTGCCGTGCACTACTGCTGACCGCTGCCCTATACTGCAGCAGTCCTTCATTGGTATAGGGACTGACGTACAGTCTGCTAATCACTAACACACAACCTGCTTGGTCCACAAAAGTTCTTATAAGGACTGGTAACTTGGTATAGGGTGCTACGGTACATAGGCTTGAGTGCGGTACAGTCTGCTGTTCTGTAAGGACCGCTATCGGTCCACAATAGATAGGGTTGACGTGCACCACTGCTGACCGCTGCCCTATACTGCAGCAGTCCTTCAGCGGTATAGGGACTGACGTACAGTCTGCTAAACACTAATACACAACCTGCTTGGTCCACAAAAGTTCTTATAAGGACTGGTAACTTGGTATAGGGTGCTACGGTACATAGGCTTGAGTGCGGTACAGTCTGCTGTTCTGTAAGGACCGCTATAGGTCCACAATAGATAGGGTTGACGTGCACCACTGCTGACCGCTGCCCTATACTGCAGCAGTCCTTCAGCGGTATAGGGACTGACGTACAGTCTGCTAAACACTAATACACAACCTGCTTGGTCCACAAAAGTTCTTATAAGGACTGGTAACTTGGTATAGGGTGCTACGGTACATAGGCTTGAGTGCGGTACAGTCTGCTGTTCTGTAAGGACCGCTATAGGTCCACAATAGATAGGGTTGACGTGCACCACTGCTGACCGCTCACCTATACTGCAGCAGTCCTTCAGCGGTATAGGGACTAAGAGTTTTGTCACAGGGTCATTTAAAAAATGACATGCAGAGGAAGAGGCAGGCCCTTCCGCAGGGGTGGTAGGGGTAGGGCAGGAGCAACAGGCTTGAGCCAAAGTGGGAAGTTGCAGAAGGTGCGTTCAATTACTTTAAAGGATGCACCAGACTTGGTTGAGTGGCTCGCTCAGCCTTACTCTTCTGCACCCTCCTCATCCTCTCGATCTGCACCCTCTTCTTCACTCTCTGCTATGTGCACCCCCAAAGACACTACCACCAACAACACGACCACCACCACCACCACCACATACCTTCCGCTTGAGTCACTGGAATTATTTTCCGATCCATATCAAGAGGACATTTCTGATGCGCAGCCACTCTTGGTATTGGATCAGGAAGAGGAGGTAGCAACAAGCGCTACTCAGCAGTCTGACGCCAGTACCCAGATCAGCCCAAGGAGGAGGTTGGTCCCCGGTGTTGCTGCCTACTCTACTTATAGCGGTGGGGAAGGTGACGTTGATGATGACGTGTCTAGTGATGTCACGTGGGTGCCCACAAGAGAGGAAGAGGAGGGGAGTTCAGAGGGAGATATGGACCAGCAGATAGGGAGGAGAAGCAGCAATGACTTACATTGCACAGCAGGGACAAAGCAGACTGCAAATGTATCAGGAGCGAGTCATCGACCATGTACGGTCACATCTGGCGCTCCCAGGACACCGGCACATGGCTCCGCAGTGTGGGCTTTTTTTAACGTGTCCGCTGCTGACAATAGCGTTGCCATCTGCAATCTTTGCAGTCAACGCGTTAGTCGCGGTAAGCCCAATACTCACCTAGGGACGACCGCCTTAAGAAGGCACATGAGCAGCCATCACCGAGCCCAGTGGGAGCAACGGAACACACAAAGCCACACTGCAGGCTCTCACCGTCCAGCCTCGTCTTCTACTTCTCCTTCTCCTCTCTCCTCACAATTGTCCTCCACTCCACCTTCCATCACGCCAAGCTCACATTTTTCTGCAAAAAGGCAGGCTTCCGTGGGCCTAATGTTTGAGCGTAAAAAAATGATGACGCCGGATAACCCTCTTGCCCAACGGTTGGCGGCTGGCTTGTCAGAACTCATAGCCCGCCAACTACTGCCATATAAACTGGTGGACTCGGAGGCCTTTCGCAAATTTGTGGCCATTGGAACACCACAATGGAAGGTCCCAGGAAGGAAGTATTTCTCAGAGAAGGGCATCCCAGAGCTATATGGCCATGTTCAGCGGCAAGTGAATGTATCTCTGGCACACAGTGTCGGTGCCAAGATACATCTGACCACAGACACGTGGTCTAGCAAACACGGGCAGGGAAGGTATATCAGTTTTACTGCCCACTGGGTGAACCTTCTGACGGCCGTCAAGCATGTAACCCGTGGCACCCGTGTAGATTTGGTTTTACCGCCACGGATTGCATGCAGGCCTGACTCTTCTTCTCCTCCTCCTACTCCATCCTCCTCCCTCTCCTCCTCAGCTGCCTCCTCCTTTTCCGCTGCTAGCGTCTCTTCCACTGCACCGCCCAAGCTCCCCAGAACCTATTCCACATGCCAGGTGAGACGTTGCCATGCCGTGCTGCGTCTGTTGTGCCTGGAAGCAAAGAGCCACACTGGCCCGGCACTCCTTTCAGCTTTGCGTTCACAGGCAGATGAGTGGCTAACACCGCTCAATTTGACAGTTGGTAAAGTGGTGTGTGACAACGGTGCCAATCTGCTTAGCGCATTGAAACAGGGCAAAATCACGCACGTGCCGTGCATGGCACACGTCTTAAACTTGGTCGTGCAGCGATTCCTTGTCAAATACCCTGGGGTCCAGGACATCTTGCGGCAGGCAAGGAAAATCTCGGCCCATTTCAGAAGATCTTACACGGCCATGGCTCGCCTTGCTGACATTCAGCGGCGACACCATCTGCCGGTCAGACGTCTTATTTGCGATTGCCCGACGCGATGGAACTCAACCTTCTATATGCTTGATAGGCTGCTCCAGCAGAAACGTGCAGTTAACGTCTACCTGTATGAACTCTGCGAAAGAAACGGTTCTGGGGAGCTGGGTTTTTTTTCACCGCGCCAGTGGCTGCTCATGCGCGACACATGCAGACTTCTGCGGCCATTTGAGGAGATCACCAAACTGGTCAGTCGCAGCCATGGCGCCATCAGTGACATGGTACCTTATGCCTTCTTTCTGGAGCGTGCATTGCGTCGTGTCATTGATCAGGCTGTGGAGGAGCAGGAGCGGGAAGATGAGGAAGTCGCAATGCTGGATGAATTCCCAGGGGGGGCTACTCTATCTGAGACAAGTCAACAACAGGAGTCTGATGAGGAGTCAGAGGAGGATGGTGCCGGGGCGGATGAGCAGGAGCAAGAAGAGCATGCTTTAAACCTTTCTGGGATCCCTGTTGTGCGAGGATGGGGAGAGGAGAATGAAGAGGACGACATTATCCTGGATGATGAGCAGGAGCCAGGCCACCACACCGCTTCCACTTTAGTGCAAATGGGGGCCTTCATGCTCCAGTGTTTTAATAGGGACCCCCGTATAAAAAGCATGAGGGTCAAGGACCAGTACTGGGTGGCAACGTACTTAGACCCCCGGTACAAACACAAAATGGCGGAAATGTTACCGCCGTCGCAGAGGGCTGTCAGAATGCAGCACTTCCAGGCCTTGCTTCGAGAAATGCTGCATTCTGCTTTTGCGTGCGCTGGCAGAGGAGCAATTCCCACTCCCAGAGAAGGATTTGCGGGTACCAATCCAACAGCGCCTGCAAGAAGAGGCCGGTTTGAAGATGTGTTGGTGACTTCGGATATGAGGTCATTCTTTCAGCCGACCCATCGACAGGTGTCATCCGGATCCAGCATCAGGGAACGCCTAGACCGTCAGGTGTCCGACTACATTGGGTTAACGGCCGATGTGGACGCTCTGAGGAGTGATGAACCCCTAGACTACTGGGTGGGCAGGCTTGACCTCTGGCCAGAGCTTGCCCAATTTGCAATCGAACTGTTGGCTTGCCCCTCATCCAGTGTCCTGTCCGAAAGGACGTTCAGCGCAGCAGGGGGGATTGTGACCGATAAGCGTACTCGCCTAGCTCACCACAGTGTTAACTACCTCACATTTCTAAAAATGAATGAGGCATGGATCTCGGAGGAATTCAACACATGTGATCAGTAGACCATGTATATGTCTATAAACAATTTTTGGAATCAAGCACACAGACCTTCTTAATTCATTTGGCTCACTTCCCTGACCCAAAAAAGCACACCGTACTATATGCCCCTACCCTCCTCTTTGAAGAGGTTGAGCGGTGTCATATTTCTACTGGGGCTGCTTATTATGAGGGGTTCCCACCATCCCTGTGCTGTGCTGACTTCCTCCTGGGTGTTCTTATTATGAGGGGCTCCCACCATCCCTGTGCTGTGCTGACTTCCTCCTGGGGGTTCTTATTATGAGGGGATCACACCATCCCTGTGCTGTGCTGACTTCCTCCTGGGGCTGCTTACGGTGCTGCTGTCAGCGCTGTATGTCACGGAGCTGCTGTCAGCGCTGTATGTCACGGAGCTGCTGTCAGCGCTGTATGTCACGGAGCTGCTGTCAGCGCTGTATGTCACGGAGCTGCTGTCAGCGCTGTATGTCACGGAGCTGCTGTCAGCGCTGTATGTCACGGAGCTGCTGTCAGCGCTGTATGTCACGGAGCTGCTGTCAGCGCTGTATGTCACGGAGCTGCTGTCAGCGCTGTATGTCACGGAGCTGCTGTCAGCGCTGTATGTCACGGAGCTGCTGTCAGCGCTGTATGTCACGGTGCTGCTGTCAGCGCTGTATGTCACGGAGCTGCTGTCAGCGCTGTATGTCACGGAGCTGCTGTCAGCGCTGTATGTCACGGAGCTGCTGTCAGCGCTGTATGTCACGGAGCTGCTGTCAGCGCTGTATGTCACGGAGCTGCTGTCAGCGCTGTATGTCACGGTGCTGCTGTCAGCGCTGTATGTCACGGAGCTGCTGTCAGCGCTGTATGTCACGGAGCTGCTGTCAGCGCTGTATGTCACGGAGCTGCTGTCAGCGCTGTATGTCACGGAGCTGCTGTCAGCGCTGTATGTCACGGAGCTGCTGTCAGCGCTGTATGTCACGGTGCTGATGTCAGTGCTCTGTATTACGGTGCTGCTGTCAGTGCTCTGTATCTCCTGCACCCTCTTGTTTGCCTACCCTGGTCCCTGACCTTCCCTCTCCTCCATTGCCTTCATTAGCTCCATAGTCCTGAATTGTCAGAACAATTTCCCAAATAAAAAAAAAATGCTTGTAGTTATCGATCCCAAATTCACCTCATACATGTATTATGCTATTGTCCAGGTGGTGGGACTACGTGCTACCCCCTAATAATTACCCCGTGGCCGCAAATTCGACCTAAAGGTTTGCGAAATTCGCCTCCCATTGAAGTCAATGGAGCCCGCGGCGAACGGTCGTTTTCGCGAACGTTTGTGCCCGTTCGCGTTTCGCGTTCGCGAAACGTCCCGTCGGAAGTTCGTCCATCACTAGTCACCACCTTATCACTCGCTTTAACCCTCAAAAAGCTGACCCACCATGCTGCATCTGTACCCATTGCATGTGGTTGCAGAGTGGTTTCAGCAGGACACCATACACTTGCTTGCTAAGTGTGACATGCTGCAGATTTTTTTGCGGGGTCTGTACAGCTCTGAGCAGCTACTTCTCTCTGTTTAGAAACACAAAAGTGCTAATTTGAAAGGTTTATATGAAAGTTATTGCCAAAAAAGTGTATGGGGACCCAGGTCCTGCCACAGGGGACATCAATGCAAACATTTTTTTTTTTTAAATGGCAGTTTTTGCTGATTTTAATAATGCTTAATGTGAAGCAATAAAAATTTAATATTGCTTGAAATATAGTCTGCCTGTAAAGTAGCGCATCTTTCCCATGTTCATAACAGTACCACAGCAAAATGAAATTTCTAAAGGGAAAAATGTCCTTTAAAATTGCTCGCAGCAATAATGTATTGCCGGATCCCAGCAATATATATAGAAATCATTGAAAAAAACAGCATGAGTCCCCCCCCCTCTTGACCCATTACGAGGCCCTTTGGGTCTGGTATGTATATTAAGGGGAACCCTGCAACAAAATAAAAAAATGGTGTGGGGTTCCCCCCCTAAAATCCATACCAGGCCCTTCAGGTCTGGTATGGATTTTAAGGGGAACCCTGTGCCAAAAAAAAAATGGCATGGGGGTCCCCCCAAAATCCATACCAGACCCTTATCCGGTGCATGCTTTTGCCAATCAGCAGCCGTCCATGCACTGCCATATATTTGCACTGCCAGGGGCGTAGTTACCAGACGATCACTGTGCTTTAAATACCTAAGCAACCACATCCATGCAAGGAACCACGCATTTTTAATGCAAGTCAGTGACGGTGCTTCCATAAATGGTGCAGGAGCGCCGCCCCCCCCCCCCCCCCCTGCTCTCATCACTGTTACATTGCATGAATCTATCTATCTATGGTCCCTGCTGGCACCCCCTATTTAGGTGCCCGGCCCATTTTTGGGCACCGGGCATCTGAATTACACCTGCTGGGATGTTTTTTGGAAGCCCCTGATTAGAGCCATACACTGTAATAGGCACCCAAAAATGTTAGACGCGTGCGCAACGCTGTGCGTTTGCTTCTCACTCAGCTGTATGATAGCAAAACGAAGGAATTCGCTTTGCTAACATTGAACTGCCTCTCAGCCAGTCAGGTTGCCGGGTCTGTGTTACCTGTCACCTGATTGGCTGCAATGATAGGCACTGTGATTGGACGCCTATCAGGCAACCAATCATAGCAGAGGACGAGAGGAGGAACGGGCGGGAGAAGAAATTGGGTCGGAGAAGAAATGGAGGACACCACACAAAGCTCGCCACCTGCCGCTGTCACCCGATGCCCACCCAGGACAAAGTAAGTGGTAGATGGTGGGCAGGGGCACAGCGGCAACACTTGGGGTACAGTGGCAGCACTTGGGGCACAGTGGCAACATTTGGGGCACAGTGGTAGCACTTGGGGCACAGTGACAGCGTTTGATGGGTACAGTGGCAGCATTTGATGGGCAAAGTGACTGTGTTTGATGGGCACACTGGCTGCGTTTGATGGCACAGTGGCTGTGTTTGATGGGCACAGTGGCTGCGTTTGATGGGCACAGTGGCAGCATTTGATGGCACAGTGGCTGCGTTGGGTACAGTGGCTGCGTTTGATGGGCACAGTGAGGCTGCAATTGATGGGGGTTTTTTTTCCGAATTTTTCAGTTTGTTTGTGCCCCCCCAAAAATGTTGAGCACCAGCTGCCACTGTTGCCGGTAAATAATGGATTCCAAGCAGAAGCAACATGCCATTACTGAGTTCTTGACGAAGGATGGGTGCAGACTGTCCGACTCTCCAACTGTTTACGTAGATGTAAAATCACCAGTGATTTTCTATCATCGGCGGGATGAGGACACTATCCAGATCTGGATTTGAGCAGACATGTACTTTAATGTGACTGTAATAAACTGCCCACTAGATGCCTCTGGGGGGGGGAAACCACATGTGATTCGGACAGGATTCACACTGCATTCATTTTGTATGGAACGTAAAATCGCACCATAAAGTATTGATACTTGGTA
This sequence comes from Lithobates pipiens, assembly GCF_037356315.1. NCBI lineage: Eukaryota > Metazoa > Chordata > Amphibia > Anura > Ranidae > Lithobates > Lithobates pipiens. The sequence goes on from NW_027507785.1 coordinate 94,250,858, forward strand.
TCAGAGTGTGCTTGACCGAAAGTATTGGTACTCATACTCGCCTTTAAAAAAAAAAGGTATTGGTGCCACCCTAATGCACACTACACTTCCAACTGACAATCTAAGTCAACTCTCAGGTCACATACAATATTTTCTTGATTTGATCATCATTCTACAATCAGTCTAGGCTTATGAGCACCTTTGAAAAAAAAAAAACATAATAACCCAACTGTACCAGACAAATGAGAATAATCCAGTATGTTAATGAATATAAAATTAGTCGAAGGGCAAAGTAACACAACACTTATAACCTTGTCTGACATGGGACTCCATTAAGAGCTCGTAAAGCAAAAGGAAAAATTCCCTAAGGAGCATTGGTAAATGACCTCTTCATTTTGTAAGTCACTTACTAAATATAGTAAATCTATAAATTGTACAGCAGGTCAAAGGAAAAGCATTGTTTAATGGGGTGGATTGTATATCCTGCCCATTTCCTTAAAAAAAAAAAAAGGAGAAATCAATACAATTTTCAAATAAACACAAGAAACATCTATAATAAGAGTGATCCCCGTATCATTATCTTTATCAGGAATCAGAAATAAGACAAAAGTGCAATTATAAAATGATTATAAATTGTATTTTATATCCTTTTTCTTTCTATTTGTTTTTTTTACAGGCTCCCAGATTGGGAGCAAGTATAGAGCTACATAGACAAATAAAGGTGCTCATAGACACCTAGAAGGGCAGTGGGAGTACAGGTATGATTATTCTACCCTAATGGCGCTTACACACGACCCAACTTTCCGGCAGACTAGGTCCGAAGGGATTAGTCCGTCTGACCTATCGTGTGTGGGCTAGTCTGACCATTTTTCGTAAAATAAATCCGATGGACCTAGAAATAGAACATGTTTCAAATCTATCCGACTGACTCAATTCCGACGGATTAAAATCGGGAAAACCGCTCGTCTGTATGCTGGTCCGACGGACCAAATATGACGCAAGGGAAGCCATTGGCTACTGGCTATTGAACTTCCTTGTTTAGTCCCGTTTACGTCATCACGTTCAAGAAGAACTGACTTTTCGAACGGACTTAGTCCGTTCGTGTGTGGCCAAGTCTGTTTGTTTGGAAAGTCCATCGGAACTCCGCTGAAAGTCCGTCAGGAAGACTGTCGGACCTAGTCTGCTGGAAAGTCCGATCCGTGTGTACATGGCATTAGTCACATCTTTGATCATATAGCAAAAATGTAAAAAACAGAAGTTACCTCCAGTGAAAAAACACATGTCAAAAGCACCGACAGACCCAGAGATATTAAAGTGACACTAGAGTTATATTTTTTAAGAAAATAACATACATGCAATATTACTAAATATAAGAAGAATGTTCCTTCTATCGCTCTCATCCTTCCTCTTCTAGGGGGTATGTTTGTTCTCCTTGCTCCCCTTCTGTATGTGAACAGCCACTTTTTTTTGCACATCCCCAAGATAGACTACACATCTAAGTGCAGATTCATTCAGAGCTATGGGAATTGTAGTAGAGGTGTATTAGGAGTACTACAGCCATTACCACTAACCATTGACTTCAGTGTGGGTTGGTGCTACCCTGTGGGCAGAGGCCACATTACAATTTAGCAACTCACACACAATTTTAGAAGGGCTGCTTCTCCTCTTCAGAAAGCAGCTGGGGTTATTCCTACCTACCCCAACACATGGCTCTGAATGTTTTTTGATAAAGTAGCACAAAGCACTTTCTTAACTCCACAAGTTTGTCTTGACTCTACACTGCACCATTAACTGATTTTTGCCCATTGGAACACAGAGAAAAGCCACCATACTTCACTTCACAAGGCCTTGCACACTGTGACTCCCTAGGAGGGTTCTGTAGTGGGATCCAACATAGTGACCCTGCCACTAAGTGAGGTGAATGAGATACAGTGGAATCTTGGATTACAAGCATAATCCGTTCCAGGAAAATGCTTGTAATCCAAAGCACTCGCATATCAAAACGAGTTTTCCCATAGAAGTAAATGGAAACAAAGATAATGACTTAATTGACTTCTATTACATGCAATACCGCATGTGGCCAAAGGTGGGGGGATGCCGAAAAGCCTCAGAAATACTCGGGGACAGCTCAGCTGAACTCAGAAAGGCTTGGAAACACTCGGGATTATTTCCGAGTGTTTCTGAGTATTTCTGAGTCATTCCGAGTATTTCCAAATGGCTCCGAATGGCACCGAACCATTAAAGAAGAAACTTGAGGCCCGACACCACTGCTGTGAGCCCAAACAGGCACCAAAGAGAACAGAACAAATTTATAATCCATATTTAGGGGTGTATGTATAAACATTTGTGGAGATATTCATCATGTCTATCTGCGTGTACATTTGTTCTGTGAGAATGGTGGCAAAAGCAAATGTTTTTAGGCTATAGGCTCTCCGAGTGAAATGTCTTTTATTCATGCAGAATAGGGTAAATTGGGAAAATAGCGCAATTTAGCCACTACATAGATCTTATGATTATAAGAAAAAAAAAACTTTTTTCCTATGATATTCAGCTCCTAGTGGTCATAATGCTGTATTTTCCTGATTCACTCTATTTTGTATGAATGAAAAACATTTTAAAGAGAAATAAGTCTAGTAACATTACATTTTCTGGCATTGGCACAGAACGAATTTACATGATGTTTCACAGGATGAATAGCTCTACAATTTTTAATAACTACACTATGGGGGTTATTTACGAAAGGCAAATCCACTTTGCAATACAAGTGCACTTGGAAGTAAAGTCACTGTAGGTCTGAGGGGGACATGCAAGGGAAATAAAAAAAACAGCATTTTAGCTTGCACATGATTGGATGATAAAATCAGCAGAGCTTCCCCTCATTTCAGATCTACCCCTCAGATTTACAGTGACTGCACTTTCAAGTGAACTTGCAGTGCAAAGTGGATTTGCCTTTAGTAAATAAACCCCTGTGTGTTCCTTTTGAGGCTTGTGTGTACGAACTATCACTGATAACTGCTTTGAAATTATCAAGTACTGTGTAAGCAACCAGGGGTTAAAATTTCAGGCTCTGTGTAGACTGAGTTTTTGCATGCCTAGGACAGTTCCATGGCTTTTCATGAAAGCTTCATAGGCAAAGCGAGATTGCTAGTGAGCAAGTGCTCATCAACATAGCCTTATTGATTTATTGCTTTTGTGTGAGAGATAATCTGATAATCAGTAAGGCCTTTTTCCTTGTAAGCTATAAGAATAAAAGCATCAATGTCATTGCACTGCTTGTCCCGCCTGACATCTCACTTAGGAAGAATGTAAACACAAAATATGGGTTCTGTGAAGCAGTGACACATCTGGCTATTTTTGAACCTATGTTTGTGTTAGTGGGAACCCCCTTAAAGTGGATGTACGACCCTACCCCCCCCCCCCCCACCCCCTTAATACTTTTATCAGCGCTCTCAGCCATTGACTGAAAGCGCTGATCGAGATCCAGCATGCTCGTCTGACAGAAGCCAGCCAGCCGGCTTCTGTCGGACTGGCTGCCATACACACGGGCCAAACATTGGCCGGTTTTATTGAACCGGTCAATGTCGGCTGGCATTCGGCCCGTGTATGCGGGGCTTTAATTGTTATCACTTATGCCTAGCACTAGGGTTTGAATCCCAACCACAGAACTACCCGCCTCGAGTTTGCCTGTAGTTTTCCCTGTGCCTGCGTGGGTTTCCTCCAGGTATCCCGGCTTCCTATCCCACTCCAACGACATGCTGGTAGGTTAATTGTTTGGTCCTAGTATGTATATATATTAATATAAGTTAGAGACCTTAGATTGTAAACTCCTTGAGGGCAGGGACTGATCTAAATGTACAATATATATGTAAAATTCTGTGCAAATTGATGGTGCTATATAAGTACCTATAATAAATAAATTAAAAATACTGAATTTTCCTACCTAATACGAGGGTTGTGCCAAAAGTAGTGCAAAAGTGGGTATACATTTTTATTAACTTACATTGGTCTTTTAACCACTTCCCGACCAGCGCATGACGATGTACGTCGACAGAATGGCACGGGCAGGCATATTGGCGTACATGTACGTCTAATCTTCAATGCCGCCCTGCCATCGGGAGCGCGCCGGTCGGGACCCCCGTGAGTCCGGTCGCGGGACCCGTGGACTCGATCGCCGCGGGCATACCCGCGATCGTCTCACGGGACGGCTGAATGGAGGAAATGCCGTGTAAACAGCATTTCTCCATTCTGCCTAGCAACTAGTGATGCTGATCTCTGCTCCATGTGATTGGAGCAGAGATCAGTGTTCACTAAATGAAAGCCCAACCCCCCCACAGTTAGTAACACACCCCTAGGAACACTTAACCCCTACACTGCCACCCACTGGTTAACCCCTTCACTGCCAGTGTCATTTACACAGGAATCACTGCATTTATATAGCAGTGATTACTGTATAAATGACAATGGTCCCAAAAATGTGTCAAAAATGTCCGATGGGTCCCCCACAATGTCGCAGTCACAATAAAAATCGCTGATCGCCGCCATTACTAGTAAAAAAAAAAAATAATAAAAAATTATTAATAAAAATGCTATAAAACTATCCCTATTTTGTAAACGCTATAACTTTTGCGCAAACCAATCAATAATCGCTTATTGCGATTTTTTTTACCAAAAATATGTAGAAGAATACGTATCGGCCTAAACTGAGGGAAAAAAATGTTTTTTTATATATTTTTGGGGGATATTTATTATAACAAAAAGTAAAAAATAATGCGTTTTTTTCAAAATTGTCGCTCTATTTTTGTTTATAGCGCAAAAAATAAAAACCGCAGGGGTGATCAAATACCACCAAAAGAAAGCTCTATTTGTGGAAAAAAAAGGACGTCAATTTTGTTTGGGAGCCACGTCGCACGACCGCGCAATTGTCAGTTAAAGCGACGCAGTGCTGAATCACAAAAAGTGGTCTGGTCTTTGAACAGCAAAATGGTCCAGTCTGAAAGTGGTTAAATTTCACATGTTGGTAGAATTAACTCTTCCTAGATAATAACTGTTTTTCCTCTTCTTTTTCGTTTCAGGTAAATAATGGATTCCAAGCAGATGCAATGTGCCATCATTGAGTTCTTTGAAGGAGGGGTACCGGCTGTCCAACATCCACAGAAGGCTAAAGAATGTTTATGGAGATGACACCAATGACATAATATGGCTCTTGTCAATGGTGTCATCTCAGTAAACATTCTGTAGCTTTCTGTGGATGTCAGACATGCTGTACCCCTCCATCGTCAAGAACTCAATGGTGGCACAACGCATCTGCTTGGAATCCATTATTTACCTACAATCAAAAAGAAGAAAAAGCATAGTTACTATAGAGGACAAGTTATACTACAAACATGTCAAATTTGAATGACCTATATATCTTAAGAAATAAAGTATGCCCGCTTATGTATTACTTTCGGTACAACGCTCATACATTCAACTATGTCTGATTGTCTTTGTTTCTTTTGTAATTCGGTAGGTATAGAATATTAAATAGGAACGTTTTGGATAGATTCCAAAATGTAGTATATTTTTGCTTACAGTAACAAAGGTTTTGTCTTCTCGCAGCAGAAATCATTCCTGTATCAAAGCCAAGACATTGGCACAAGGACAGGTACCTTCCATCTGCCAGAAACAGAAGGAACCCAGTAGAAATCACTTTTATTTTTATTTTCCAGCATGAACTGAAATATTCCAAAAGTGGGTGCAATTGTAAGCTGTTGATGACTGGAGTTCTTTTACTTTTCTATGTAAACAACACATTCAAAACTAGTAAACTAATTTTAGATCCATACACTTTTGTGATGTAGTAAAATAACATAGTTCTTTGTTAAAGTAAAAAAACAAAACAAAAAAAACATAAAGGCTTATTCCACCCAATACAAAAAAATGAAATGTTGACATCTGGTGTATACACTTTTTAAAAGAATGTGGGAAATTTATGTCCATCCCTTTACTCTGGTTTTGGGAGGCTAGATTGCTGCTTTGAGCACTCCTATACAGTTACAAAACAGTTTAATAGTGCTAGTTTTTGTTTTTTCTTGCATGATGCAGGCTGATCACAGAAACCTGTTTGCTTTCAGTGGGTTCATGAAGTCATACTACAAAAGACTCCCGAACAACACACTCAAAGAATCTCTGGGAAACTTTTGACTTGTAACTTCTATATGTAGTGAGATGAAGAAGAAGCTTTCAAACAAGCTCATTAGCTCTGACGAGGTGACTTCTACACAGCAAAGCTTCACTCGATGGGCACCCAACAGTAGCTCAAGCCATAGAAATAAAGAAAGAAACACAAGACCAAAACTGGCTAAAAGTGTTCAAGATCATTTTAATTGTTGGTAAAAAAAATCATATTAAAACAACCTATGTTCTTCGGGGGCAACACAACTCTACTTTCATCAAGAGCTATACACAGGATAAAACTTAGATGGATTCAGAGGAAACAGTGACTTCACAGATCTATATTAGAACCAGTACTGAACTACTCTCCAACAGACTATCACCTCCATTGCTGCTCAGAAATGTCAAAAGGTCAGAGGGAGGTTCAAAAGTTTTCTACTACCTCTTAAAATTGGGAATCTGTTTCAAAAGTATTTCAGATCCTTAGTTATCTCCAGCTTCCAGTGTCAACTTTGACTTTAAGTTATGCAAAGGTTGACCTTCTATTTGTGACCCCTCTCAGTGTGTCTGATCACCTCGAGTTCTGCCTACTGTAGTTGTTCAGCTACCTTTTCCACTCAATTCTCCTATAGTTAATGTATAGCCTTCTAAACACCTTAGATTCAATTGTATCCTAAGCCAAAACTTTTTTTGAATTTTGGACTGTTGAGAGCTTAAAACCCATTTCACATCTGTGTTGCTGTGGGGGATTCACTCTTTTTATTTGTCTCGCTGGTGACCAGGGGTGGACTGACAACTCATGGGGCCCCCCGGCAATAGGAGATTATGGGGCCCCCAGGCAATTCGAGATTATGGGGCCACACAGTATACACACACAGTATACAATCACACAGTATACACATACATGTACACTCAGTATACACAGGCATGTTTCTATTGGCTGAGAAGGTACTGGAGAGGTGGGGCAGCTATAATCTCTGGATTTTTAGACCAAAAGGATGTCGGTAAGGGACTTTTCAGAGACAGATGTAAAACAAACACAGATTTTTACATACTGTCCCTGGTTTCACTGAGGCTGGCAACCCTGATGGGGCCCCCTAGTGGCTCAGGGCCCTCGGGCAGTGCCCGAGTGACCCAATGGTCAGTCTGCCCCTGCTGGTGACCTTTGTCACAGGAACAGAAAGTAAGGGAAAATCACAATTTTTTAGTTAAAACCAGAACAGCACTAGAGGAGAAATATTCCAGCAAAGACACCTGTTCTGATGACAGTTGTCTAAGTTGGGATTTTATTCACTTTGGAGAGATCTCCTCTCAATTCATGTAGTGTCTACAGTACAGGGTGACAAAAATATATTCTACCCAATGAAAAAAGAACACTCACAGGGTTTACCTATTCCACTGACTACCCAACATGAAAATTAAAAAATGGTTTTAGATATATCTTAACCGCACGAGGGGTACAGAAAATGGGAGGAGTATCACCTGTTAAAAAATAAATTGGCTTACATTTTAGGTATTGAGTTGCGTAACAAGAAATGGGTAAACTGAGTGGCAAGTTTTCCTATTTCCGTTATTATAATCTTTACGTTAACACACTTTTTCGTAGTTACCTATAACAAAACCTCTTTCTTTATGTGTAAGTCAGGTGCAATTTCCAAACAATTAGGGTAAAAATGTCAAGATTGGTTTATATGTATCCACTGTGTTTTTCTCAGTAAGTCATTCAAATCTCATTTTATTATTTTGTAGAATTAGCCCTACAAATTAGAAGCAGTTAACTTTCTGATGGTTAATTCAATTTTTTACTATATATTTAAAATGAAAATCAACAGCTAGGAAACAGGTAATTTAACATTTATGTGTATAATGTGATGCACAATATTAAACTATATCTAAAATAAACTTTTTTTCCTTTTGGAAAAAGTAAAGAATAGTTGGAATGTCCCATTCCAATGATTTCACTTATTACTCTAGACCAGCATTTCTCAATCTTTCTTCAGTTGCAACACCCTTCAAAAGTATACAAAATCTCAAGGCACCCCAGTCCAAAATATAAAAAATCTAAATGTTACTTATCAATGGGCATCCAAAGCCTGGCATAATGCACACAAAACACCTTGATGAAATTAACATCACAGCAAAAGTCCCCCTTCACTCCAGATCCCACTCATAATATCAGAGATCTTCTTTCACATCAGAATCCCCTTCACATCAGAGTCCCCCAACCCCATTAGAGGCATCCATCATATCTGAGGTCCCCCCCATCATGGCAGAGGTCCCCCCATCACATCAGAGCCCCCTATACATCAATGGCAAGACCTCCCCTGATTCTGGGAAAACTAGGTCCCATGTTCATGGCAATCCAGGCCAATCCAGAAGGCACCCCAGGATGCTTTGGCACTCTGGTTAAGAAAAAATGCTGTAGACACAATAGAAAGAAAGAGAAGGAATTTATCCGATTTGAAGGAACGCCTCTTTTAGACAGTTGTCATCCAAACAAGTGTTGCCATTTATAAGATTTCACATTTATTCCTTTTTTGATTACAACGTAAATTTTGGGTTTCCCTCATATTCAGTCCCAGTAACAATAGTCACTGGAACAAATTGAGAGGTTAATCATCTACCTAGCAGGGACACAGACAACAATAGAAACTTGACAAACTCCTCAGCATTGAGACGTTTTGGCTTTTATACACTTTAGCCAATCAAAGTCAGACTGCTCATTGGTCCCAATTCAAATTTTGTCAAATACGGTCTACTGGTTAACTTACACATTTTTAGATTTAATACATATATATGGAAGGCCAAATACTTAGAAATGTGAAAGCCACATGAACAAATTCTTTAACCACTTGCCTACAGGGTACTTTTACCCCCTTCCTGCCCAGGCCAATTTTCAGCTTTCAGTGCTATTGCACTTTGAATGACAAATGCGCAATCATGTATCACTGCACCCAAACAAATTTTTTATAATTTTTTGGGAAACAGAGTTTTCTTTTAGTTGTATTTAATAACCACTGGCTTTTTAATTTTGTGCTAAACAAATGAAAAAAGACAGAAAATGAAAAAAAAAAAGTTTCTGAGATAAAATGTTGTAAATAAGTAATTTTTCTCCTTCACTGATGTGTGCTAATGAGGCTGCACTGATGGGCACTGATAGGTGGCACAAATGGGCGGAAATAATGGGAACTGATATGCAGCACTGATGGGCACTGATGGACACTGATAGGTGGCAATGACAGGCACCACTAATAGGCATCACTGTTAGGCACTGACAGGCATCACTGATGGGCATTGACAGGCAGCACTAATGGGCACTGATTATCAGCACTGCTGGGCACTGTTGGGGCTGCACTAATAATCAGAACACTGATGATCAGTGTCCTGATTATCAGTGTAGATGCCCTCTGTGTGGATTGCCACTTATCAGCTTTCCTCTCCTCACGAGCTGTCAGTGTGAGGAGAGGATTGCCGATAACCAGAAAATCCTGTTTACACTGTGTTCAGCTGTGATTGGACACAGCTGGTCACACAGTAAAGAGCCACTGTGATTGGCTCTTTACTCCGATCACAGATCACATGCCGATGTGCGCCACATTCATTCAGCTATAGCACGGTCGTGAAGAGGTTAAAGATTAACTCCACTGTTGCTGTGAGAAAATAGTCCCCTCTGGGTAATCTATGTATACAGGGATTTTAACAAATTTTGTAGCAGGTTCTGCTCTAAAGAAATAACTGTTTGTTCCACTATGTCCTCAGTAGATTAATTCTGAATGGGGGGGTCTGGTTTATTATAATCATCTGGTGCACTCTTAAGCCCCATACACACTGTCAGATTTTCTGCTGAATTTTTCCTTCAGATTTACCAAAACCATATAATATGAGGTCAAACCTTAGAAGTTTCAATTTGTGTGCAATCGGGCAGGCCCTTGAACTACATGGTTTTGGTATACCTGAAGGAAAAACTCAGCAGAAAAACTGATAGTGTGTATGGGGCTTCAGTGTTCTAGAAGTATTTAACCCTTGGGGAGTATCTCACCAAAACTTAAATTCCTATTGTAGAGGGTACCTAAAATTTGACTTATATCATCTTGGAAAATCAGTGAACCAATCAGGCAAGCAGGAAATCACTTTTCTGGGGGCGTTCTGTACACCGTTGGTGTACCAAATGCCTCCAGGTTACCATATTGCATTTAATTTTACAGAAAATGGCAGCAGCTGCAAATTGAAAAGGAACGGTAATTTGAAATAACATTACAGTACAGCATGGCTCATGTATCAGTTGTATATTCTATATTTTTCTTTATTTGCTAAAATTTTCACATGGGAATGTAATCACCAGGTAAACAAAGCAGTAATTACTTAAAAATTTGTAAATACAATATACTTTCCCTTTAAGGCTTAATGTTTCTACTAGTGAGACTTGTCATGCGACTTGGCACTGCAAAGTCACATGACAAGTCGTACCCCATGATTACCATTCATATATGTACCATTTATATATGTGCGACTTCAAGTCCCATCGACTTCAAAGTTGCACTACTTTGATCCCACTTTAATGCAACTTGAGGTCCATAGACCTTAAGAACACATATGCATTGCTTCAAGTCGCATCAAAAACATGTGACTTTCCGGTTGCAATTGTGGAAACCTAGGCTAAAGCTGCTTTTGCTGCAATTATCAAAGTTCTGACAACTATTTACTAATTGTCTGTTTTCGTTGGTTTCTTTCCAATAGTTTGACTTTAAATGACACATTTATTTAGTGGATTTGTAATTAATGTCTTTAATGCACGTTTGTCACCACAATATTTTAAATGAATTGAAAAAGAACTGTTTAAAGTTCCATTTAAAAAAAAGAAGCCCCCCCCCCCATACAAAGACAGTAAAAAAATGGAGATAAAACGAAAGACGCAACCCTACAGCAATAGAATGGTATAGTTGCTGTGCGACGCAGAAACAAATTGTTCTCTGAAAGCAAAAATGCAGGTCTTACATGAAGTGGAACAATTAATTTCGCGCTTGTCTTCACCACCTCAATAGAAAGTTGATCTGAATCAGATATTTGTGGCACGTTGCAGCATACGGCAAACATTCTAGGGCCATGTGGCCTGACATTGTATGATGATGACTTCCATTGTAAAACAATCCATCAATAAGCGTAATTACGGTATTGATCAAAATGGCTTCTTCTTTGGGATCAGAAGGAGTTGAAAAGAGATGGAAAAGTCTAATAGAAGGTTTTATTGCCACAGTAGCTTGTGACACAGCTAATATTCAGCAAAGTGTTTCATAATTACTCATTGACTCTAGGGTTCTGCTTTAATGCCTGACTTATAACAAAATTACTGTCACAGTAAGCAGTCAAGCAGAATAAATTAAGAGAGCTACATGAACATTCTTTTATAGCAGGTACAGTATAAAGTTGCACTGCTTTTTTCTTTTATTTCTTAAGATAAGATACAAGATAGGTGGTGTGGTGCACCTCAACACGTTCAGCACACCACCATGGTTTCCATCTGTGCGTTGTAGTGCATTAAAAAAAGGCACACACCCTTTTTTCTTATGCTTTGTAGAGAGTTGGGTGCCCCTTCAAAATAAATAGACTCTAATGAAGAAAAAGCATCCAAGAGGAGCTGGGACTTGGACGGGAGCTCATATAAAATAGTGAGAGGTAAAAAAAAATTGGAGAGCTCACTGGTTCAGGTTAGGCTGCTCACAACAGACAGGGCTACCCTCCTGTTGGTACCCAGAAGGTTACCAGACAAAAACATACAACAATGGAAGGAACGCCAGACCGAATGATAAAAGAGTCCTAATTATTTTATTTTTCATCTAGATTGCACACGTAGAAGCTGCTGGCTAGTAACTTTCCTACTCCAGCAATTAATGTCCCCATGTAGATTCACTCCTAAAAGTCCTATTTTGAGTCCATTAAAGTTGAATATGTTAACTAAAGTCTTGATGAAGGAGGACTGTTTTCTGGCCGATAAAATTCATTGGCTGTTTTTTAGTGCAAACCAGTAAATGAATTTGAACTCTTATCACTTGGTCTGGTGCTCCTTCCATTGGTGTATGTTTTATCCTGCAGATATTAACATGCATGCCATAACACACCACAATGGACCAAAGAGGTGGGAAGGGGACCATAAATTTGTAGAGGTACTGGACAAAGTCCTATGACCAAACATGTAGGGGAATGGCTTCACAGGTTGCTTCAAAGAACATTTCTCATTTTGCATGGATAAAAAACCAGGTTGACTAATGATGCAAGTCGTGAGTGCACCACTAGCAATGCTAGTCAACCCATACTCAAAACTTTGCAGAGAAAGGCTTGCATTTTACTTGGAAAAAAAACAAAACTTGAGTGTTTTCTGTCCTCTTTTCCCCCTTTGATTTTAATAAATTATGTTATATCATGAGCCTGTTTTCTGTCTATTCCATGAAGTATGAGAAGAAATACAAAGTGGTAACAATGATGTTCAGACCTTAATGATATCTTCTTTATCGTCTACCGTCCTGTTTTTTGACCTTCTATAACAAACTTACTATCGAGTGGAGGATCATTGTTTCACTTGGTGAACACATGAAAAGGTTCTTCAAAACACATGAAGATTTATGTCTATTTTTTTGGATTTTATTTGGACTTTTTTTTATTTGTCATAATTTAGGGATGCCAAAATTGAGTTTCAATGTGGAAGGAAGAAAGGAGTAGGGCACACATGTGTATGACATAACATACACAACACAAAACAACCACAATGAAATTCCCCATCTATGGAACTTCTCCACTACTGCATTTCAGCTGACAGGGCATACTCGTTAAAAGCTTAGGTTTCAATATGTTTCATGTAATTGTTTATTTAAATAAACTTCACACACAGACACACACACACAAATATATATATATATATAGATCACAGAGCCAGAGTTTGTGGCCCCGGAAAGAAGAGGGGTGAAGAATGGACACTCGCTACTAGTGAGGAAGACGGGGACATTGCGGGCTTCTCCTGCAGGTAAGTGTCACTTAATGGGCTACCATGCAATGCATAGTAGCCCATTATGCTTTCCCTTTGCAGGGAAACGAGAAAGTAACACCCATCATTAAGGCCCGTACACACGATACGAAAATCGGAAGTAAAATTTCGTCCAACGAACAATCTGCCAATTTTCGAATCATTAGTATGGTGCTTTCGGCAGCTGATTACTGCTTTTCATCCAACAAAAGCTGCATGTGCAGACTATAAAATTGTTGTCTTACGTGAACACAACGCCCAATTTTCGTTTTGGTTTAGTATGGTTTTCATCCGAGCAAGACTACGCATGCTCATAAACAAAAGAATACATACAAAACTATTCAACACATTACGTCACTTCTGAATTGAATTCTGTTGTACAAGAATTTTCGTATGGTGAGTAACCTCTTTACTTTCGACATGAGACTAGCATGCAACAAAAAAACGAATGAAGGGTCGTCCGAAAATCTGATCATGTGTACGAGGCTTTGGACCTAGTGTTGTTAGTAATCAGTGCTCAGTAGCAGAACTGGTCAAACACATCCCTCTTTCCTCTGATATACATAACTGGGAGGATACATGCTTAGGGGTTTGGCTATTGTTCAGCATAAAGCACTGGAGAAGGAGAGCAGAAAGCAGCAAAAAGAAAAAAAAAAGGGCACGTGCAGACAATATTTAGCCACAAGTCATACGATGTATAGCTACAAGACTATACAGAGATCAAACTGTGTTTTCAATTGTGCTTTGAGACCCCTTTCACACCGAGCCGCCTAGGGCATCAGCGGTAAACTGACGACAGTAAAGCGGTGCTATTCGGCCGCTAGCGGGGTGGTTTTAAACCCCGCTAGTGACCGAAAAGGGTTTAAATCCACCCGCAAAATGCAGCCAGAGCGACGTTTTGCCAGCGGTATCGCAGCGCTGCCCCATTGATTTCAATAGCTGTGGAGGAGCAGTGATTTCACTGCTCCAAAGAAGCTGCTGGCAGGACTTTTCATCACGACCTGCCAGTGCACCGTTCCAGTGTGAAAGCCCTTGGACTTTCAACCTGGAATGAATGGAGCCACTTTTTTCAGGCGCTATGCAGGCGCTATTTTTAGTGCTGTAGCACCTGAAAACCGCCTGCAGTGTGAAAGGGGTCCAAAGATAAATGATCATCATATTACATAGGAATGTAACACCTAATGTGATGTGTTCTATAATGTGATCTCATTTTGTGCCCCAAGTGGCCAAGGGGGGGGGGGGGGGCAATAAGGCTGACTTTCATCCAGTGCACTGACATCAATGCTAGTGAAGCCACATGTAGTCAGCCCTCCAGTCCTTGAAACAGCATGAGCCAGACTGTTGCAAACATTGACCTAATTTTCATGCAATTGGATAAACTTTGCAGGCTATGCTGCAGTACATAGTCTGTTAGGCTGGTTCTCTTGCTTTGTATTCATACTAGAATTATTGACAAAGATAGTATGCAAGCCGGATAAACGAAAAGCACATACTATCTGCATCAGCAGAATTCACTGGAAACGTAAATGATGTCCGTACATTTTGCTAATCAGGGAATGTAATTATATTTTGTATTACATTGCTTCTGGGTGATAAGATGCATGCCTGCTGGAGACAGCTCATTTTACAGTGGCTGATCTTACAGTATTTTGTGACAGACAGAGAACAATGCATTGTGGTTATTATGGTAAACAGTGGAGAAGAATTAAGGCAGTAGTGTGAAATCTGCTTGGAAATGTCATACCGTGGATTGCTGCGGTAGGTCTATTTCATCCTATCAAATACTGAACATGCTATCATATTGTATAAAATTCATTAAAGTGTAAATGCAGGGTCCCTACCACAAGTGCACCAAGAGATAAATACATAAATCAATAAAATCAATAAGTAATTAATTTAATGTTGTTTGTATGGATTTATTATTGCTTTTTCACTTCTTTTCATGGTTGGATTAATAAATAAGTATTGTGCAGGTTGAAGCAGGATTCCTTTGGGCACTACCTGAATCGATAGTAAGCATGTAAGTAAATAATATTCAAATAAACAAATACAAAAAAAAAAAAAAAAGTATAAATTCAATAATGTTAGTGTAGCAAGGTCCCCGGCCTCCTTTAGTCTAATCAGAACCTCCAGGGCCAGAAATAGCTGACATCCTTCTGGATATGGTGGATTGTGTAGCATGGTGGGTGTAATAATGTAAATGAATCATCAGGACTCCCCTGCCATTTTGTGTGAAATCCCTGTGTGAAGGTTTCTGTTTGTGTATGATTGTGTGGGAATGTTTTTATTACAGCACACCCCATATTTTGTGTAATTATGGTCAAGTCCTTTCAAGTATGTATGTCCTGTTTATCCTTAGGCAATCGGCTTTGATTTATGACTAAATTACTAGGTGTCCATCTCATTGTTTTCAGATACTACACAAACTGGTTTCTCCTTCTCTTCACTAAGCACTCCTCTTATCATCCCCCCTTTTCTTTGATTTGTATCCCATATAGGCTGTATGTCCTCCCATTAAAAGACAGATACCCTTTGAATTCCTATCTTGTTTCACGTGTTTCTTGGGGTCTCTCACGGTACTGGAGGTCACGGTGGGCTTGCTAAAATTAACTAAGGATGGTCATGCAGAACCAGATTTCCTTTCAGTAGGTGTAAGGTAAATAAAGTTATTGGGTGCTAGACAGTTCTTGAATGCAAAAGAGAGTTTATTTCTCGATCAAACTTTTTTGAGGGAGAGAGAGTTAGGGCCAGGACACCCTTAGGTAGTTGCAAGTTCAATTTTCAGACTCCGAGACTTTAAAGCGGGATTCCACTCTAAAGTGGAACCTCCGCTGATCGGATCCCTCCCCCCTCCGGTGTCACAATTGACACCTTTCAGGGGGGAGGGGGGTGGAGATACCTGTCAAAGACAGGTATTTTCACCCACTTCCGGGCATAGACTCCCGTGGGAGTCTACGCCATTTCCTACCCTGCCACGCTGTCTGCTGGGACACACACGGGTCCCAGTGACAGCGCGGAGATTTCCTATTGCGCGGCGCGGCTCACGCATGCGCAGTAGGGAACCGGGAAGTGAAGCCGATTCGCTTCACTTCCTGATTCCCTCACCTAGAATGGTGACTACAGCAGCCGAGAGCCGAGCGATCGATCGGCCTCGGCTGCCGGCATCGCTGGAACCCGGGACGGGTGAGTGTCCATTTATTAAAAGTCAGCAGCTGTAGTATTTATAGCTGCTGGCTTTTAATATTTTTTTTTTTTGGTGGAATCCCTCTTTAACAGGAGGACAGCCATACAGGGAAAGGTATCCAGCAAGATGCCACATCTGCATGTGTAGGAGTGCTGTCTCCTATAACAACAGTCTTTACCAGTTCGTAACACAAAGCAAAACAGTTCTTTCACTTCCACTACAATCACTCCTTGTAGTTCTTCAGCCCACTGAGCTCCCGGTCTCTCACTAGACCCACTGATTCACTGCCACTGAATCCCTTGAGCTCCTCTGTGATATTTTCCTAAAGCGAAACAATAGCTTCCTTATAGCAAAATGAAAAATAAAAGATACATATAAAGAAAAAATAATAATAAAATAATATAAGTACTGGGTTTGCATATTTGCTGCTTCTGTATTGGAAAGGATAGCAATCAAAATAAACAGCTTCTAAAGCGCAATTCTACGCATTAATATAAAAAAGCCTTCTGTATAATAGAATCGCCCCTGCCCCCCCCCCCCCCCCCCCCCCATACTTGCCTGAGCCCATTCCCAATCCAGTCATGTGCATGAGAGCAGCAGTTCTCTCCCCTCTAATTCTCTTCACTGGGCAGACTGATAGCAGCAGGAGTCATTGGCTCCCATGGCTGTCAATCAAATTATGTGATGAGGTAGTTATGAGTTGGGGGGGGCAGGGCTGAGCTGTCCTGTCTGTGTCAATAGACACAGACAGGGCAGCTCAGGAGCAAGCCCGCACGTGTACCCCCATAGAAAGCGTTTTTTGGCACTCGCCAAGGAGAGGGAGCCCATGAGTGCCAACGGGGACCCCAGAAGAAGAAGATTGGGGCTGCTCTGTGCAATATCATTGCACAGAGCAGGTAACTACAACATGTTGATTATTTTATTAGCAAAAGGAACCTTTAATATCACTTTAAATCTATAAAGCGAAACTCCATGTAAACAACAGTAAATTTTTATTCTGAATGTAGATGCTGTTCTACCTGCCAAAGAATTTATTCTTTTGTTACCCTGGTCCTGAGACTAGCAGAACCCAGTTGGTGACCTGACTTGTTTCTGCTGCAGTTAAAGAGGAAGTAAACCCTGATGAGTTTACTTCCTCTTTGATTCCCTGCAAAGGTAAAGCATAATGGACTACTATGCATCGCATAGTAGTCCATTATGTATCACTTACCTGACATAGGAGCCAGCGAAGTCACCGCTGTCCCCTGTAGTCCGGAGCATCCATCTTCTTGGTGGGTCTCGCTGCTCCGCCGCTGTCATTCGGCGAAGCCGCAATGACGTCACTCCCGCGCATGCGCACGGGTGCCGGCACTCGCGGCATATCGCCGTTGACAGCGGCGCACTCAGTGCGCCTGCGCGCCGCTGTCTACGGTGCATGCGCCGTAGACAGCGGTGCCTGTCTTTCGGCAAATATCTCCTAAACCGTGTAGGTTTAGGAGATATCTCTGGGACCTACAGGTAAGCCTTAATCTAGGCTTACCTGTAGGTCAAAGTTGGTTGTAAGGGTTTGCAACCACTTTAAGCTAAAGAGTATAGATATTACCCTGCCTCCAGCTGTGATTGGACAGTATAGGGCCAGTAGCAGAATGCTGCACTCATGCCTTTGCCCTCTCCTTCTATCAGCATGTTCCTGTTCAACACATGTTCATGGAGAACACCCCTATTGCTGCCTCTCCATGTTATGTTCAGGGAATAACAAGAGGCAATCGCCTAGCACTCAGTATATATATATATATATATATATATATATATATATATATATATATATATATATAAAAGTTCAAAAGGTGAGGTGCACTGAACTGTCTCCAATTAAGCTGTGCTAGCCATCTAGTCCTTCCCAGGGACCATAATGTAGAACAATGAGAGAGGATTGCTGCACAAGAAAGATTTATTTGCGAAGAAAAAATTACCGTCTGTACCTTGTTTTTGAAATAATTCTTTCTTCGCAAATAAATCTTTCTTGTGCAGCAATCCTCTCTCATTATACATTTACTCAAGCCCATACACTATCAGATTTTCTGCTGATTTTTGTCTTCAGATTTACCAAAACCATATAATATGAGGTCAAACCTTAGGAGTTTCAATTTGTGTGCAATCAGGCAGGCCCTTGCACTACATGGTTTTGGGAAACCTGAAGACAAAAATCAGCAGAAAATCAAACCTCAAAATAATATCTGTTGATCCTTCCATGAGGGGCTTTGTTCAAGTACTTGGTTTCACCTTGTGGTGGTGTGGTGACTCTACACTAATACCAGAATAACTTTATTAACCACTTGCCGACCGCCGTATGCCAATTTACGCAGGCAGAATGGCACGGGCAGGCAAAAGAGCATACCTATACGTCCCTTTGAATTTGCTGCCTGTAGGCTCGTGCCCGCGGGTCCTGCAAACGTGAAGTTCACCGGTGGCCCGCAATTGCGGCGAGGAGAGGCAGATCGGGGAGATCTGTCGGCCATTATGTCACAGTCCTGATAAAAATCATCCGCCGCCATTACTAGTAAAAAAAAATAATAATAAAAATGCCATAAATCTATCCACTATTTTGTAGATGCTATAACTTTTGCGCAAACCAATCAATATACACTTATTGTGAGTTTGTTTTACCAAAAATATGTAGAAGAATACATATCAGCCGAAACTGTGGAAGCAACTTTTTTATTTATATATTTTTTGGGGATATTTATTATAGCAAAAAGTAAAAAATACTGCTTTTTTTTTATAATTGTTGATAATTTTTTTGTTTAGAACGCAAAAAATAAAAACCACCGAGGTGATCAAATACCACCAAAAGAAAGCTCTATTTGTCGTCAATTTTGGTTGGTTGCATGACCGTGCAATTGTCAGCTAAAGTGATGCAGTTGAAGATTGAAATAATGCATAAAGTGGACTTTATAGGCACCCAAGTAAGAAATCTAAAAAAATATTCATAATATTTTCTTATTTTATTAAAATATGAATATATAAAAAAACTGAGGTACAGTTATTACACTCAACATAAAAATACAATTAATTATTAATATACCCTGCACATATAGAGAATGACATCACAAAATAACTAATGTAACCACACTCCTGACAATGAACCAAATAGGTTCTTAGATCATTGCCTGATGAAAATATCCAATAAGTTGTGTGTCCAAATCTAGATCCGGGTATATCCATTTTTTCAGAAGCTCGACATGTTGCGCGTGGATTATGCTTCTTCAGAAGAAGCAATTTTTCTGATGAACAAATAAAAAATACTAAATAATACAAAAAAATACATATAGAATAGAAAACATTTTTTAATAAAATAAGAAAATATTATGAATATTTTTCTAGATTTCTTACTTGGGTGCCTATAAAGTCCACTTTATGCAGTATTTCAATCTTCAACTAAATTATTTTCGGGACGATGGCACTCTATTACTAATACTTGCATAGTGTCACCCTATGTTAAAGTATTTTTTCGACAAAATTTTTTTTTTAGTCTAAAGTGACGCAGTGCCGTATCGCAAAAAAATGCTCTGGTCAAGAAGTGGGTAAATCCTTCTGGGGCTGAAGTGGTTAAAAGACATCAGCAGTCCTGGGCCCCCACGGTTACCTGAATGTGGACCACTCAGGATAGCTGCTGTAGTTTAAAGCACAATCTATTCAGTAATTCACTGCACAATCCTTCTACTGTGATCTATTGGAAAGAACACATCTGAGTTTTCCTACTGTGTAAAATGCAGAGACTGCCTTCAGATAAGTCATGACGTCTGACTCCCGGTTTTTAAGTAGCAGTAGGGGTCCGAGGGAATGGTTCCTTTTAAAGAAATTCAACTGGTAAAATAGAATGACAAAATAGACCAAAAGCTTTGTTATTTAATAAAAGCCTCCCAAATGTATTGTTGATTGAAATGCGCTTTGTTATTTCCACCCTGTGCTTTTAAATAGAAATGTTATCTTATAAAATAAACTAAATGCAAGACTACTGGGTGGTTCAATGGGAAGCCAAAAAAAATCGACAAGCAAATGTACTGAAAAGCACCTGGCATTAAAACTGCTTATACTGGCAGTGACCTGCACAGGCAGTAATGGGTTTTCAAATGTTTTTTTTTTTTTCATATTTTATAAACGGTTACACATTGTATATTTTCTATGATAGCGTTGATAAATTCAGGACTTTGCAGGGAATAATTCCTGATATACGGTGGAAGCTCGGAT
This sequence comes from Lithobates pipiens, assembly GCF_037356315.1. Taxonomy (NCBI): domain Eukaryota; kingdom Metazoa; phylum Chordata; class Amphibia; order Anura; family Ranidae; genus Lithobates; species Lithobates pipiens. The sequence continues at coordinate 94,271,419 of NW_027507785.1, forward strand.
TGCGTAATGCTGTTTATGAGCGTTTTGCAATACAAAAAAAACCTGCAAGCGTCGTCTCGCAAGACGAGCAGGATTCCAGCCACCGTGCAGTACCACATTTGACCAGAGGTGCGGGGGCACCGGTGACGGTCAGAGATGCAAACACTCTGTTCCCGAGTGTCTCCGCACATCTCCAAGTGGTCTCTGAGTGGTTCTGAGTGTTTAAGCCCTTGTACACACGGTCGGACATTCCGACAACAAAATCCGTCCGAAACTTGTGTTGCATACACACGGTCGGACAAAGTTGTCGGAAAATACGATCGTACATAACGTGATGACGTTATTTCGTTAGGACGGGACTACGTTCAGGTTAGTAGCCAATAGCTTTCGTCTAGGAATTTGATCTGAGCATGCGTGGCACTTTGTCTGATCGGAATTCTCTACACACAATCGGACAAAGTCAGATTGGATCATGTTGTCGGAAAGTTTTATAGCCCAACTCTAAATCTTTGTCTGTCGGATATTCCGACGGAAACAGTCCGATGGAGCCCACACACAGTCGGATTATCCGACAACTCGGTCCGATCGGAGATTTTCCGTCGGAATGTCCGACCGTGTGTACAAGGGCTAAGAGTGTCTTCGGTGCCCCCGAACCTCTGGCCAAATGCGGTACTGCATAGACAAGCAGTGGATGTGGAACACATTATCTGAGTTTATATTGACTCCTATTGGGAAACTCGCTTTGATATATGAGTGCTTTAGATTACAAGCATTCTTCTGGAACAGATTATGCTCCTAATCCAAGGTAATACTGTATTTTAATAAAAACGAAAGCAGTAAAGGATAATAGAAAAACCAGGTAGCAAGAGGAAAGCAAACAGTGTGAGATAACTGGCAAAATACTAAAGCAATATAGAACAACAAATAGTGTAGCGCTAATTTAAATAATAGTGTAATCACAAGAAAAAATCAGTGTACAATCATAAATACTAAGAAAAACAGTGAATAGAGTCCTCTGTGATATAACTGATGCACAAAAAATTGTGATAAATCTTCTTCAGAAGAAATAGACGTTTCACTGATCAAGTGTAACCAAATGTATCAACTTGTCTGAAGAGATCTAAAAGGTAGGTAGAATACTCTTACCAGATGTGGTGGACTCACCAGTCTTACGACAGTTGAGTCAGAAACGCTTGGAATCCAGACATAGGACCAGATGGTAGAGTGAAGGTAATCAGACCAGATTCCAAGGAGACTCCAAATGACGGAAGACCTTGGGGGAATCTCTCGGGATGTTCCTCGGAATGTTCCTCAGGTTGTCCGAATCAGGTGTAGCTCAATTGGGATTCCAACCCCGAATACAAGGGGAGGGGGTTCACGGAAAATGTGACAAAGAAAAAAGAAAGCTCCAAATGGTGCAGGTCAAAAAAATATTAACCATCAGGTTTTATTAAAAGGTCATAAAAATGTACAAAAATTATGACAAGTGATCACAAAAGACAGGATAAAAGCAATGTGGGGTGCCAGATGCGATCCCGACGCGTTTCGACAAAGAGTGTCTTCAACAGGGGCACCTGGCTGCTAGAGGGTGAGGATATGGGGTCTCCCAGCAGCTAGGCACAGGTTGTAAGGAAAAAGGAAATCCAGGTACTGGTCAGAACAACACAAGATTTGGGAGTTCATTGTGAGAGCTAATCACTATCAATAACTGAGGCAAGGACCACAAAACAATGTTTGGATCCATTGACCTGTGTCTTTCTTCTCTCTCCTTTTTGGTGGACCCCCGATGCCCGAGTGAAATCTTCCCTGGCATTTCTCTTTTTGATGTTTTTGTTTTTATTTCTGGTTGATTTATAAATTTTTCAATGTCATCCGTTCTCAGTAAAGTGAAATAAATTCACAAAATGCGTTGCCGGATATTGTTCCCACCTGGTGGGCCTGTGTGAACGTTATTCCATGGCCTACTCAGTGGATTCAAAGTCAAATGCATATATGTAAGGCTCTAAATGTATCATATGCAAATTGACATACAGCAAATGTATAACTTATATCAGCTGTTGTTTTGATTGTAGCTATTGTATTAATGACGCTAAAACATTCATAAATCCAATAATGCATTTTTGTTCTGTTGTCTATAAATATATAGGGTGTTGGTACATTGCTTTATGTACAAGAACGCAAACTAATATTTGTATGTACACTGCTGTGCAAAAGTTTTAGGCAGGAGTAAAAAATTGCTGTAAATTAGGAATGCTTTTAGAAATCAAAGTGTTAACAGTTTATTCTTCCTCAATTAACAAAATGCCTTTGCCTTCATTTGTGTACAGTGCCGGGACACGGACATCCAGCTCCCAGGGCAAAGATGACAAAACTGCACCCCCCTTCCCTTAGGGTTAGAGTTAGCTGTGATGTTGCAGTCACTACTCTTGTCAGCCTTATAACAGAAGGATCTGGCACAGGGCGCCCCCAACCCTGCAATAAAGCATTGCGCCTGGGGCAGCTGCATCTCCTGTCTACTCCTTGTCCCAGCCCTGCTTGTGCACACCGTTTTTGAAGGCGCTTGGCGGGTAGGTTGTTCCAAACATCTTGGAGAACTAACCACAGTTCTTCTGTGGATGTAGGCTGCCTGAGATCCTACTGTCTCTTTATGTAATCCCAGACAGACTCAATGATGTTGAGATCAGGGCCCTGTGGGGGCCAAAACATCACTTCCAGGACTCCTTGTTCACCTTTACACTGAAGATAGTTCTTAAAGTGTTACTAAATCCACAACAGTAAAATCAGTCTGTATATGCAGTAAAGCATGCTTGTTACACTCACTGTGGAACCTAAGGGGTGCATTGTGTAAAAAGGAAGTTTGATCTTTTATTTTCTAATCCTCTTCTTTTTTCCACTGCCCCCAATCCATCTCCTGATAAGACAGAGCCTTTGGCGTCACTCTGCACATGCTCAGATTGGTGTGTATTGATAAAGTGTTTTTTTTTTCTTGGGAGTGCATTTGATCAGCATAGGGCTAATCAGCACTGTCCAGACAGAGAGTCAAGGGTCCTGCAACCTTATAGGACAGTTCGAGGAGAATGAAAACTCCTCTTACAAGCTTTAACCAAGCTTTAACCTGAAACTGATAGAAGTCACAAGACTGCTTTATACTGCTGATTAGAAAAGATATTTAGTGGTTTATATTTACTAATAATTGCATTTCTATGTTCTGTGTACTGTGGGAGACCAGATATAGTGAATGCAGGGTCCTGGGTTTAGTAACACTTTAATTACATTGACATGATTGATGAGTAATCTGCCTGTATTTCTGAGCATTGAGGACACCACTGATCCTGACCAAATCTCCAACTCCATTTGCAGAAATGCCACCCCACACTTTTATATTTGAAATCCCAGAATTGAAATCTTTGCCTGGGAGAGACCTTGATGATGCAGTATAACTATCTTGAGTCTTGTTGCTCTGCTCAGTCTTGCCATGGTGTATGACCTGTGGCATAAAATTCTCCTTCACAACCTCACCTTAGTAGTAGAGTTTGGCTGTTCCTTACCCAGTTTTAAGACTCCTACACAGCTGTTTCTGTTTCAGCAATGACTATGTCTTAATCTACATATGAAATGAACGATCCTTAGGCTGGCCATACATTTCAAAATAATTTTCTTTTCAAAATCAGAAAATCTGTGCGTTTTGTGATCCCATTGTGCCACCATTGTTTTCGAAATTGAGCCAACCAAGCCTTCAATTTCACCTCATGTTTCTACAGAAAATAATTTTCGTAGCTGGGAATCTTCTTTTCTTTCCGGGAATTTTCTTTTCTTGCACATGCACATTTCTTTTTCGATTACATTTCTCACACGATGTCCGATTTCTAAAATTCAATGGTCGCACAAAAATCATATATTGTTGCAGCCCACTATAAGCGAAATATGAACGAAAATTCTTAGATAAGATTTTCGAAAGAAAATTCTTTTGAAATTCGACCCGTGTATGGCCTGCCTTAGCATCTGCTTGATATAACTGGTTAATCATACAGCTGACTCTAATCCTACAAAATCCCTGACTTTGTGCAAGTGTTCAAACTGTGCAAATTGATGCTGGTTTGAAGCCAAAGGGTAGTCACACCAAATATTGATTTGATTCAATTTTCTTCTATTCGTTCACTTTCCACTTTGTAAATGCTATAGATAAAAATTAACAATTAAAATATATATTTTTGAAAGCATTCCTACTTTGGGGCACTTTTTCACACCTCTGTATATCCAGTTGGAGGTAGACACTTGTGGCTGCTGGGACCACATACTGTAGATTGGAAGTATGTGGCTTCCTAACAGTATGTATAGGTAAGCACATAATGCATTATACGATTTCAAATAACGTATAGCATGCACCTTCATCATATTTCCCATGTGACATATCTAGTGACCTGTAACAGAAACCCCGCCACACTCTCATTGTCAGACATTGCCAGATAAGCTTGACATGCCCTCGCAGTTCTATGGGGGTAAGCAACCTGCTGTCTTTACAACTACTGACACTCAGGGGATCCAAATGTATTTTTCTCTCTCAAATGAGCAGAGAAATTGCACTACTGTGAAATAAGCAGGGGTCGTCTCTGTCTGTATGATCAGAGCTGCAGAAAACACAGCAGGGATTGCTATAGACTTTCATAGCCTAGTCATGGGATAGACACAATTTACCCTTCGTTTGCCAGCTACTAAGAGCTTCACACGAGATGTATACCATACAGGCTGATATATATACCGTATATATATCTATATACAATATATATATATATATATATATATATATATACTGTATATATATACTGTATATAGATATATATATGGCTAAGTATGCCATTCTAATCCAGCTCAGTGACGGTGATCACATAGACTACAGTAATAATTTACTAGTTATGCCATGCATGACACTGATTGTGTCTTAGTCTAAATAAAAAATAAAAACTTGGTTATTGTTTATCAACCACTTTATGCTCCTAGGATGTACTTGTACATTCTCGGGTTGAAGTGGTTATAGTGGGGTCACAGCTACAGCTGCAACCATGATCCCAATATCAAAATTTGCAGCCAATGATGGGTTTTTCTTTGCAGCCGCCTTAACTTCTATAGGGTGCGGACGGGGGCCTCCCTGTCCTGCCCCTGTCTGATGCCTAGGGTTGCCACCTGTCCGGGATTCACTCAGTTCGGGTTTTGAATTATGTGTCCTGGTTCCAGCCCACCAGAAACCCGGACACAATATTCAGACAGGAATGTGGCTCAGAAAAGTGCCTGAAAGGAGAGTGAGGGGGCACTATGCAGGCCACATTACTATTCTCTTTGGAGCACTGAAAGATGTCCCAGGTATTTTACAATCCTATAGAGTATGCTAAAAAAAATATATTTTTTGCTGTGCGCCTCTGAAGTGTTCAGATTTGGCTTGAAGAAAAAGTGGCAACCCTACTGATGCCACTCCCGGGCTCTCCAGTGAGACCTGTCTGGCCAGCTGAACACAGAAGAAAGGCAGGTACATCTGAAATCACCCCTCCTCTGTGACAAATGAAACTGGTTGAGATGAGAGTTTCACCACTTCTGGTTTTGGTTTGTTGTTTACAAGCCGTTACTGACTTGTAAAGCATCTGATTGAACTGATCTCAGTTTGCTCAGATCCTTGTAAGGGAAAAAGAGTGATATGGGGTCTAATAGACCCCAATCTCTCAGTAAAGAGTACCTGTCACTGCCCATGTTATCACAAGAAATGTTTTTTGTCTCTTGTTTTATGTTTATGTTGTTTTATATTTCACCAAAAAAGTTTGGTATTATATTGTTTGTGTACACTGATATTCATTAAAGTGTAAACCCATCAAAGTATGAGTCACTTCTGACAAGTTTTCCTTACACCAAGAGAAAAAAGGTGACAGGGGAGGGACCTCCAGATGATCGACAACCTCAGCTCTATTCCTGTGTGCTGTGTGTGTGTGTGTGTGTGTGTGTGTGTGTGTGTAGGGGGGGGGGGGGGTTGTCCCTTTCCTCCAAGCAGCTTTAAAAGCTTTTTTTAATGAGCTCGGCAGAATGTCAGCCCCCTTTTCCTGAACTCTGGAAATAACTTTATGAATTCTAGACTTTGAATGGCTATAGAGAAGAAAAGACTGCAGACACACTGTGGGCGGCACAGTGGTGTAGTGGCTAGCAGTAGAAAGGGTCGCTGGTTCAAATCCAAACCACGACACAACCTATCTGGAGTTTGCATGTTCTCCCTGTGCCTGTGTGGGCTTCCTCTGGGTACTGCGGCTTCCTCCCACAAAGACATGCAGGTAGGTTAATTGGCTTCTGTCTGAAATTGGCCCTAGTATATAAATGGGGACCTTGGATTGTGGGCTCCTTGAGGGTAGGGACTGATGCGAGTGTGCAATGTACAGGGATATGGACAATTGTAGACACTCACTCAGGGTGAACTGGATGGGCTGGTGTCTTTATTCAATCTATGTAACACAGGAATAACATATGTAGGAGGAATTGTTTCACCTCTGTCAGTCAGTTACTTCACTGGGACTATGTGAGGGTTTACAACTACTTTAGCCACTTGCCGACCGCTGTCAGCAATTATATGTTGGCAGAATGGCGCGGCTGGGCAAAGTAACATACCCGTACATTACTTTGAAATTCCCATCGTGCATGCGACTCCTGCCACGAGCTCCGTGCCCATGGGACCCGCGGACTCGATCGCCGCTGGGATACCCATGATCGTCTCATGGAGCTGAAGAACGAGGAGATGCCAACGTAAACAGCATCTCCCCGTTCTGCCTAGAGCAGCAATCAGTGTCATGTCACTGCTAGTCCATCCCCAGACAGTTAAAATCACTCCCTAGGACACACCTAAGCCCTCCCCTAGTGGTTAACCCCTTCACTGCCAGTGACATTTTTACAGTAATCAATGCAATTTTATAGCATCGATCGCTGTATTAATGCCAACGGTCCAACAAATGTGTCAAAATTGTCTGATGTGTCAGTAATAATGTCGCAGTCAAGATAAAAATTGCTGATCGTCGCCGTACTAGTAAAAAAAAAAAATATTAATAAAAATGCCATAAAACTATCCTCTATTTTGTAGACAATATAACTTTTGCGCAAACCAATCAATAAAGGCTTATTGCAATTTTTTTACCAAAAATATGTAGAAGAATACGTATCAGCCCAGGAAAAAAATGTTTTTATATATTTTTGGGGGATATTTATTATAGAAAAAAGTAAAAAAGAATGCGTTTTTTTTTCAAAATTTACGCTCTTTTTTGTTTATAGCACAAAAAATAAAAACCGCAGAGGTGATCAAATACCACCAAAAGAAAGCTTCTTCAGGAGCAGTGATTTTAATAATGCTTAAAGTGAAACAATAAACATGAAATATTCCTTTACATATCGTGCCTTGGGGGGACCCTTAGTATGCCTGTAAAGTACCGTATTTCTATGCGTTTAGAACAATACCACAGCAAAATTACATTTATAGAGGAAAAAATGTCATTTAAAACTGATCGCACCTGTAATGTATTGTCAGATCCTGGCAATATAGAAAAAAATGCGCCCCCCCAAAAAAATCCATACCAGGCCCTTCAGGTCTGGTATGGATTTTAAGGGGAACCCTGTGCCAAATTTTTTAAAAAATGCTGTAGGTGTCCCTGAAAAAAAACATATAAGACCCTTATTCGAGCACACAACCTGGCAGGCAAAGAGGGGGGTTCTGTGCCCCACCCCATGTGAATGGGTATGGGGTATATTGTACCCCTACCAATTCACCAAAAAAGTGTCACAAATAGTAAAAATAACAGGAGACAATTTGATACAAGTCCTTTATTGAAAAAGAAAAAAAGTCCATCTTTCATTACAGCGCCCGACGGACTGAAAAAAACAAAAAAAATGCAACAACTCCACCTCCATGGGAGGCTTCCACTGACTGAGGCTTCTTCACGATGCCTGCCTTTCTCTGACGTCACGTGGTGTTTTTTTTTAATGCCGTTTTTTTCAACGAATTCAATTCAAATTCAATTCAAATTCAATGAGCCCATGCAATTTTTTTCAATTAATTTTTTCTGTATTGCCGGAATCCGACAATACATTACAATACAATACAGTTTTAAATGACTTTTTTTCCTTTAGAAATGTCATTTTGCTGTGATACTGTTCTAAACATGGGGAAAATGTGCTACTTTACAGACTAAGGACACCCCCCAGACACAATATTTAAAGGATTTAAAGCATTTTAAGCATTATTAAAATCACTGCTCCTGAAAAAACGGCCGTTTAAAAACTTTTTTTTTTTTTGCATTGATACATGTCCCCTGGAGCAGGACCCGGGTCCCCAAACACTTTTTATGGCAATAACTTACATATAAGCCTTTAAATTGACCACTTTCGATTTTTCATGTTCGTGTCCCATAGACTTTAATGGTGTTCGCGTGTTTGAACACATTTTTTGCCTGTTCGCATGTTCTGCTGCAAACCAAACCGGGGGGGGGGGGGGGGGGGGTGTTCGGCTCATCCCTATTTATGATCCATCTGACATTTCTAGAACTACTGAATCAACAGAAGCAATGCGTTTCACAGTGAACAATGCATCAATTTGTGCCATAAACCAGGTCATAAATAAGAATATATATATATATATATACAGATTTCATTTACACTAACTCACTTTGCACAACATCATTTTTTAGCATAACAATCACATCACCTGTCTGAAGCACATCTAAAAGTAGATAACCCTACAACTGACCCAACCTTGTTTTCCAATTGCATGCAAGTAGCAGAGAACTGATGAGAAGATCTACAATAGGAAGAGAGATGGATATTGTGTGAGTTGGACATTGATTGATGTCTAATAGGATGGTCAGAGTCAGGCTAGTGCTTACTGTCACACGATCATCAATCAACAATCACTTTCCACTTGAGCAAGGAGGGAACTTTGAAATGCTGCGTAAAGCTTGCTAATTTATAAGTGGCACGGCTGTCCATGCAATTTAAATGTCAGGCGTTTCTGTCAAGGGAAATAATTATGCACCGGCCTTTCTTCTTTTTTTTTTTATAACAAAAAAAGACAAAAGTAATTACTATTCACTTGCTCAGCTATTCGTTTTTAGGAGAGCTTTCAAACAGATTACTGCAAAAATGTTCTTTTATGGTCTAGGTGTCCAATAGTAAATCTTGGCAAGGTTTAGTATTTCAAGGTAAGTATCACAAGTCAATGTCATAAACAAGGCTGTACCTATATGCCACTATGGTTCTAGTAAAGTGGAAAATGCCAGAACCTGATTACTGGATCCTCTTGAGTCCCCTCAATTAGAATCTATGGGTTCTTCTACACCATTAATAAACATTGTGGTCCATGATCCATATAGTGATATGCCCATTTGGGAGGTCATAGCTATGCAGAAGAGGTCAAGTTTCATAGTAAAGTTGAATAAAGATACCAGTCCATCCAGAGTGAGTATCTACAATTGTCCCTATCCCTGTACATTGCACACTTACATTGGTCCCCACCCTCAAGGAGCCCACAATCCAAGGTCCCCATCCATATACTAGGGACAATTTTGGACAGAGGCCAATTGACCTACCTGCATGTCTTTGGGTGGTGGGGGGAGGCTGGGGCACCTGGAGGAGGCCCATGTAGGCACATGGAGAACATGCAGACTCCAGGCAGGTAGTGTCTGGAGTCTTTGGGATTTGAACCAGCGGTGGTTGGGATTCGAACCAGCGATGGTTGGGATTCCAACCAGCAACCCTTCTTGCTGCTAGGTGAGAGTACTAACCACTACACCACTGTGCTGCCCCCACTGTGCTACAAGAAGGTGACTGACCATTGTAGATGTATAATTTTTTTTTTACTCACCTCTAAATGCCTATTGCTAGGGGGTCCCTTGTAGTCTGCCTCCTTCAACGCCTGGGCTCTTGACGTCACTTCCCCTCGGCGCAGGAAGGGAGACCAGATCTGCCCCCTCCCTCTTGTCAATCATCTGGGACACGTCTCAGGTCCCAGATGATTGCATGGTCAATCAGGCGAGCGGCGCCGCTCGCGCATGCCGGCCGCCCACATTTACAATGCCGGCGCCACCGAGCAGAGGGGGAGATGAGCGGGGCTTCAATCCCCTGCATCGCTGTACGCTGGGACAGGTAAGTGTCCGATTATTAAAAGTCAGCAGCTGCAGTATTTGCAGCCACTGACCTTTTAATTATTTTTTTTTTATTTGAACACCACTTTAAGGTACTTGCATATGGTACTGATGTATAGACATGAATTTCCTTTCAAATTTGGCTGCCTGTTATGCCACGTACACACGATCGGACTATCTGGCGAACAATTTGCCCGTGTGTGGGCTCCGGCTGACTTTTTCTTCCCAAAAGTCCCGCAGACTTAGAAAGAAGTCCTGACTCAAAATTGTCCGCCGGACTAATCCGCCCGTCTGTGTGCTAGTCTGCCAGACTTTTCAAATGAATGGACTTGTCCACACACAGAGTAAAGTCCATTTATTTTGAACGTGAATTGAGGTACAATGGGACTAGCGAAGGAAGTCAATGTCGCCGCCTCCATTGGCGAGATTGACACCTTGCTAGTCCCGTCTCCTGGTATGGATTTTAAGGGGAACCCCTACGCCGAAAAAATGGTGTGGGGGTCCCCCCAAAGTCCATACCAGACCCTTATCCGAGCGTGCAGTCCGGCTGGTCAGGAAAGGGGGTGGGGAAGAGTGAGCCACGTGCCCTCGACATGGGGGGATGCTATGGGGAAGGGGGGGGCCCTGTGACCCCCCACCCCAAAGCACCTGTCCCCATGTTGATGAAGACAGGGGCCTCTAGAGGCTGATCGGTAACCTGTACACTGCCTGATCACATAGATACCTGGAAGACACTGCAGCCGGCCAGCTACATGTTACTGTGCTCCCGACGATCCTGTTTACATTCAGCCACAGCCGTGTGTCCTGCAAAACTTATATTGCTGTATTGTAGTCATACCTCCTTGTGTCTCCCTCCTGGCTCCCCCATTCAACCCCGCTCCAGCACTGTTTACAGTTAAATGTGAGCGGGCTGGAGATATTTTTATTTTTATTACTATGCATTCTTTCATTCCCTGTTTATATTGCCTGCCCCCCCCCCCCCCCCGCTGGCTGGGTCCGGTACAACAGGGCCAGTTGTACTGGCTTATCATCAGATAAGATGTTTGCCTGGAATTCAGATTTGAATTTGAATGCTAGGCAGATATAAAAACATATTGATGTAACTGTGTAATTATTAATACATAAGTAATGTAATGTACACGGATCCAATCATTTAATGTACTGCCAAGTAGCATGCTCATTGGGAGAGACTGCATCGCTCGCTGTGTTGCTTCTTCTTCAATGTCTAGTCACAGGTTGGGGCAGTCTAGGATGATCTGGGCTTGGAGGATGTGCATTGTATAATGCTGGCCATCACTCTGAGGACAACTAGTGGTAGAGAAAAGTATGACGGGGAAAGCTCTGGATTGAAGATGGATATTGTAACAAAAAGTTGGTTTTGTTAATTTATCAAGTGACTGGGTGGACCTTTTGGACCTGGGCAGAGTTTGCCTTAAACAATCACTCCAATGCCAGTTCTGGAAAATCTCCCTTCTTCACTGTTTAGGGGCAGCATCCATCTGTTCCCTTTCCTGTTCCCATTTCTTCTCTGGCACCAGCCCAGCAGCAGCTGAAACCCAAAAGTCCTTCAACTCAGTCTGGAAAGAAGTCTCTGAGAATCTTCATCTAGCTGCTTCCAGACATAAAACTGCAGCAGATCGTCATCGCCGTCCAGCTCCTTAGTTCCTACCTGGCGATAGAGTTTGGCTCTCTACTAAGTACATCCCACTCCGGGTGCCCTCAATGAAATTCGCCCCTCGCTTCATTGGTCCATTTCCTATTCTCCGTCAGATCAATCCACTTGCTTTCAAGCACCGTCTGCCCTCTCATCTCAGGATACCCGATGCCTTCCATGCCTCCCTGCTCATGCCACTGGTCCTCAATTGCTTCTCTCGCCCTTCTTCTCACCCTGCTCCTGTGGCTGGTACCACAGATCAGTATGAGATTAAAGAAATATTGGACTCCAAATACTCCTGTGAGAAGCTACTCTATCTGATTGATTGGAAGGGCTATGGTCCGGAGGAGAGGTCTTGGGTTCCTGCCACTGGTGTCTCAACTCCATGCTTGGTAACCAGATTCCATCGGAAATTTCCCTCCAAGCCAGCCCCCAGACGTGTGGATCGGCTGGCACCTGTTGTTCCGCTAGCTTATGTTCAGCTCTGCTGCACTCTGCAGCATGGGTGTCGCCGGCTCCACCTGTTGCTTAATTATATGATTCCTTCCTGCTACTTCCTGTCCAGCCCCCCATGTCCTTCTCTATTTAAATTCCTTCCAGATTATCTTCTGGTTTTTTGAACAATGCTTGTTTCTGAGCCCCCTTCTTGTAACCTGCTTTAACCTGATCTCTCTGAAACTGATCTCTTGTGTACGGACTCGGCTTGTCCCAATTACGTTGTCTGCAGCCCACCCTGACCTTGGCTTGCTATCCGGCTGTCCTTTGCTTCATCCATCCATCCTTGTCTGACTGTGTCTGCCGGTACTCCCCTAGTGAGCAAGGTGAACCTGGGGGTTGTGACCTGGGGTCAGCACGCAGCTAAGCCCAAACCCTTGTGAGGGGGTCCCTGGCAGAATACCGCCTGGCCCTTAGACTCCACACCCTGGGGGTACCTGTGTCACCTGCTTGCCTGGGGTCTCACTATAGTAGTACCGTGACAGGGATGCCAGAAATCTGACTTGTATCTTAGGCAGACTTCTGGGAAAATTGGTGAGCCAATCACACAAGCAGGAAATTATCTTTCTGGGGAGCAGGGAAGGACTTAGGGTGGTGGGGGCCCCTGGGCTGGAGTCACTTTTGGGCCCTACCTTCTATACATTATCGTATTTATTGGCGTACAACTCGCGCCGGCGTATAATACGCACCCCAAGTTTAGGAGGGAATTTTATGGAAAAAAACGTACGTTTAAATGCCCATCAATGCAGCCTGGCAGTGTCATTTGCAGCCTTGTCACTGTAGCCTTGTCATTTACAGCCTTGCCCCAGTGTCATTTGCAGCCTTGTCATTGCAGTCTTGAAGTTTAAAAATGACGCCGCCGAGATACAGAGTCCTGTGTATCTCAGTGGCTCTCGGATCCTCTCGGTGGCTCTCGGGTCCTTTCGGCAGCTCTTGGGTCCTCTCGGCAGCTCTCGGATCCTCTCGGCAGCTCTCGGGTCCTCTTGTCAGCTCTCGGGTCCTCTTGTCAGCTCTCGGGTCCTCTCGTCGGCTCTCAGGTCCTCTCGCAGTCCCAAGCAGAGCCGAGAGTAGTGTACTCGGCTCGGCTCACAGTCACGCCCAGTCCCTGTGTTTTATCCATCATAGGTCGGGACTGGGTGTGACTGTGAGCGGAGCTGAGCGGAATACACTCGGCTATGTATCTCGGCGGGGCCCCCTGTTGGGCGGGGTCCATGGGCTTGAGCCCAGTCAAGCCCAACGGTAAGTCCTGCCCTGCTGGGGAGTGATCAATACACACTCTGTGTACAGAACAACTCAATGTAGCCATATTGCATTGCATTTATAGAAAATTACAGCAGCTGCAGATTGAAAAGGAAAGGTAACATTCAATTATAATATGATTTGTATCGCAATTGTACATGCTATATTATTTTTTCTTTATTTGCTATTTCCCCCCCCCCTCCCCCCCCCCCCCCCACAAAAGTGGAGTTATCCTTTAAGTGAAAATAGAAATGAGAAAATAAAATAAGCTGCAATAGAAAAGAACCACAATACAGTCATTGGACAATAACTTCCCAGACAGGTAATGCATTTTATTGATTTTATGTGAAGTGTATTTGTGTGGTGCACGCAAAAATGCTGATGTCAAAACATGTGAACATTTCAAAGGACTAAATTCATCTCACCATTTCATTTTCATAGACCATCTCTGCTTGGTAACTAGGCAGAATATTGTTTGAAAAAAAGAAACTGGTATTGTTATATAAGAGAACATTAACCACGTTGTCTAATCTCCTTGCAATACGAGATCAGCTCTCAAGAGCTCTCAAGTATCAAACACCCTCACAGTTTATGTGCTTGTGTCCTTGACTTCACAAAGCATGAGCAAAGAAAGTGAAACCTTTTGTTGCTTTGCAGAATACAGAATTACTCATCCTGGCGCAAACTTATTTAAAAAAACATGCTAAAGGTGGAGAAGGAACCACATACAAGCTAACAAAATGCTGGGTTCTATGGACACCTAAAAATTAGGGTTGAACCGATACTAGTAACGGTAATGGTGCTGATACCGAGTATTTTTTTTGTATCACGTAATTGTCTATGATAAACAATTACAACTTTTTTTTGTTTGCTTTGTTAGTGAATATTTTACGCATATATATTAACATATATTTACACATTTCACATTGAAAAAGCACAAAATTAAAAAAAATCTATTTATTTCATTTGTAAATAACTTTCCAATGCTTTGTACCATTGCTGACAGCTGAAGTGAAAACAAAACCGTTGGAAGGTATCGGTAATTGGTATCAGCGAGTACTAAAATAAAAGTATCGGTACTTGTACTACTATTCCTTTTCACTGGCTTTTGGAATTTAAGAATGAAGCAAGTTAGAAATCAGATGAAATGTTTAGCACTGGAAAACACTTTTTTTATAGGTAACAAGTGCATTTTATATACATCTATATAGATCAGACCAAAATGAGGGACAAATGAGGAGGAATGAGGGACAGAAGGACATTGCTCCAAATCAGGGACAGTCCCTCCAAATCAGGGACACTTGGGAGCTATGTATTTAGTGTAGCTGATTCTGGAGATCCAAGCTGTTAACCCCCACAGTACCCAAAGTTCAGCAGAAAGAAGAGGACAGGGCAGCCACACAGTGAAGATTTCTAAAGAATGTAGCAGCCTGTACATTGTGGGACATACTTCATTACAAGTAGGTAACGTAACAAAAGCCATAGAGAAAAAACTAAATGTCAGCTTTACCTTATAGAGCAAAGGAATGTATTCTTGCAAGATTTTCCAGGATCCTGCAAGAAGGCCAAGCCTCTGCACCCTAGGGGAGGGCGCTGGAAGCCAAGGTGTGTTTATATTTTTTACTCTAGCATTTTTACAGGCTGGGGGAGTGGGGCTCTACTAAATAGTGAAATCAAGGTCCACTTTAATATTAATGAAATTATTATTATTATTATTAGAATTGTTTTATTGTAATTTCTAGGCAACACTATAATATGTAATATAATACAATATTCATAAATTGGGAGTCTTGCAGAGAATAAATGCATCTTCCCTGAAATAGTTACAATACATTAGTCCCTGCTTATAGCTGAACACCAGGCAGATTTAAAAAAGCACAAATAAATGCAGCTCTGAGTTAAATTGAGTTAGAAATCATTAAATATAATTTTGAATGCAACTAGTCTAAGTACTTGTTGTACTTAAATGGTTATTGCCCCCCCCCCCTCCCCTGCAATTTCCTGTACAGTAGCACTTGGGCTGTGAGAGGGACTAGCAGTACAGAAGAAATCAGAGTGAGTAGAAGGATGACCTTATCAGTCTGCTTTTGCTTTTTAAGTGTCCACTCAGGAGGCTTGGATGAAAAGAGGACACCACAGTATTCCTTACTGTAAGTGGTGGCTATATACCTCAGGATTGAATAAATAGAAATACAAATACTTTTAAATTGTCAGGTAAAACAGTCCCCTTATATGTATTTAATCTGTGCATTTAGGTGTTTGTTTAGATTATTGATTTAATATTTTTAAGGGCTTTCTCATCCTTGAGTGTTGCAGCAATATGTTATAAAATGTGTGCATCGCCACATGTTCCCGAAATACACAGGCTCTATTTAATAAACATTGTGGTGCCATTCATTGTGAATGGAATCCCAACACACTGTACAGGACATGTAATGCATGACGCACCACCATGCACATATAATGCATTTTTTTTATCTGTTTCTAATAAATAGGCTGCCATTTAAGTAACGTAATTCATGCTAACACTCCACAGCCCTATGTTTAGATGCATGTTTTTATTGCTGTTACATGACATAATTTGCAATTTGTTCATTCTTAAAGTGGTTGTAAAGGATCAAGGTCCTTTACTTTCATGAATTCTATCCATGAAGGTAAAAGAAACTTCTGTGTGCAACAGCTGCCCTAATACTTACCTGAGCCCCATCTCAATCCAGCAATGTGCATGAGAGCAACGGCTCTCCTGGTTCTCTTCTTCCCATTGGCTGAGACAGCGAGTCATTGGCTCTCACTACTGTTAATCACAGCCAGTGAATCAATGGGCAGAGAGGGGAGGAGGGGCCGAGCCATGCTCCATGTGTGAATGGACAGGAGCTGCTTGCTATGTGGCCACTCCGCAGGAGGGAGGGGCCAGGAGCGCCATCACGGGAGCCAAAAAGAGGAGGATCAGGGCTGCTCTGTGCAAAACTACTGCATAGAGCAGGTAAGTATGACATGTTTGTTAAGAAAAAAAAAAGCTGCCTTAAATATCGCTTTTTATATAGTGGTCTCCAAACTGCACCCGGGGGGCCAGTTATGACTCTTTGCTTTCTTTTATCATGCCCCTGGGGCACTATTTCATTCACTGATACCAACAATGGGGCATCATTTCCTCCTGAGACCAGTGAAGAGGCACAATTCCTCCCAATTACACCAACAGTTGGGCCCAATGACACCAATGATGGAAGACAACTCCTCTCAATGACACCAACGATAGAGCACAATTTCTCCCAATGGTATTAACAGTTTGGCCCAATGACACCAATGATGGGGCATAATTCCTCCCAATGCCACCAACAATTGGTCCAAATGCCCAGTGCCCATCCATGTCCATCAGTGCCCACCTATCAGTACCCATCAGTGCTGCCTATCTGTGCCCATCAGTGCAACTCATAAGTACCCATCAGTGCAGACTTTCAGTGCCCATCAGTGCCACCTATGAGTGCCCATCAGTGCCTCATATCAGTGCCACCTATCAGTGCCCATCAATGTCGCATATCAGTGCCCATCATCAGTGCCACCTCATTGGTGCCACCTCAGCAGTGCCCATCAGTACCGCCGTATCTGTGGCCATCAGTGCAGCTTCATTGGTGCCCAGTGAAGGAGAAAACTTACTTATTTACAAAATTTTGTAACAGACATGAAGGAAACCTTTTTTTTCCCAAATTTTTCGGTATTTTTTTATTCGTTTAGCAAAAAATAAAAACCACAGAGGTAATCAAATACCACCAAAAGAAAGCTGTATTTGTGGGAACAAAATGATGAAAATTAAGTTTGGGTACAGTGTAGCATGACCGCACAATTGTCATTTAAACAGCAACAGCGCTAAAAGCTCAAAATTGGCTTGGGCAGGAAGGGGGGAAAGTGTTTGGTATTGAAGTGGTTAAAATATAACAAAGAGCACACATAATAGTTAAAAATGTCAGGCTGGCCAGTATACCCATACTTATTATTTTACTGTATTTAAATTAGCAATCATTATAACATCATACATACTAAATGCTATTGTACTCAAGCAAAAGCAGTTTTTTTTTCCATTTAGAAAGCAAGTGATGGAAATTGCATTGTTTTATGGCAGCATTGCAAGAATCATACTGATAAGCAACCCCACTATTTAAGTTACCAATATATGAATACTATAATACACCAGTCGAAGATTTCATTATCTCATATTATTTATTTATATGCAAATAATGTTATTCATTCATATCATTAGCTAGCAGAAATAGTCTCCTTTACCTCAGTGCTTTCACACAGCCAACATAATTCATTTTTAAACATAGTATGGAAACATTCTTATGCAGAGAAATTGCATTGGAAAATTTATGTGAATTACTATAAAACATTATTTCTGTAAGCATTAAAATATGCAAATCTTTTTTTGCATCTTAAAGAACTACTATTGTTAAGATACATGTAATAGACTTACTGCGTCTGTTAAATGGAATCTGTGCTCTCTTGCAATTATAGCCGAGGTCTTCAGAAACCAACCCTTCCGGGTGTCTGGGATACTTACACTTTCCCTCGCTCTGATGTGCTTCCACTAGCCATTTTGTTACTAGTAAGTCCCCACTAGTGGCATTGAGGCCAGTGGAGAGCCACAATGGGCCATAGGAAGATGCTGACATCCCACACCTCCAGAAGTGTCAGATGCTGAAGATCCTAACCTCCCTTTTTCGCTCTACATGTGTGCAAAAACTGGATTCACTAGAGAAGGTACTGGTAAGCAAAATACATGTATTTTAAAGTTACAATTACAAATTTACAATCGGAACAACTAGGTGGCAAACAGGCACAAATATATCAAGTCCAGCTTTTCATAATATCCATCTGCAAATGATAGCCAGATCCTGACCACAAAAAGCTTTGTAGACCTACTGTAAGTCATATCTTTCTTCAGTGGGATCCTGGCCTCACTGTTTGTATTGACTTCAATCCCAAACCAACTACTTTTGGTATCCATCTTTGTGTACTTCCCCCCTTATCCTCCATGTTTTATTTTCCCCTCTCTCTTTTCTTAATTGCCTCTTTATTCTCCTCCTTTTTTCATCCATGTCCTCTTTTTAGAAATGTTTTCTTTCTCTTACCATCCTTTAGAATAATTGCCCAAACACCAGTAGTAATTTAATAACTACTTAAAATGGAACTAAACCCTTTGCCGCCAAGGAAGCTTCCATCTTAGCTTCCGTGGCTATGCAGGTTCCATGATGCTGCATATGTGATCAGCTATGACTTGGCCATTTGATGGCTTGACAACTTGGTTGACAGCTCAGCTGAGAACATTAGTTACTGTCACAGTAATCATTCACTGAATGCAACTGTTTTGGGAACCCATTAAATCGGTGGGTTTAGTTCCACTTTCATTTCAGAAGGACACTGACTTTACAAAAGACCACACAGGGTCTTTTTATCAATGCCCAGGTAGACTCCTTTATGTATCTTCAATTGGATTTAATTGTCTGTACAAGTTAAAAAAAAGAGTTTATTAAAATAAATATACTAAACTCTATAAGTGCAGCTGATAAACCAAAAAACGCTATATACCTGCTTTTCAAAGCAAAAAATACTGCATTCCTATTATATACAAGGACATAGAAAAATCGCATTTGTGCATTCGTAAGTGAGTTAAGAAGAAATTAAGTAATCAATAAGCAATCAATACTATGCAGTGCAAGCACCTCCTGACAAAAAGTCAGTGACCCAGAAATAGAATACATTCTATAAAAGTTTATGCCCTCACCAAGTATTTAAACTGTAAATCTACAACACACTGACTCCACGGAGAATCATTAATACTGCTGAAATTGGCAAATTTGTACCTAACAACCAGTGAGCATTTAGATTTTATCTGTCTAATACTAGTTTTAAACATTGAAAGGGAATTTCTCATTAAATGGTATGGCTTATTGTAAATACTGTAAGCAGTTAATAAAAAAGGGTTGTAACTTTCAACAAAGCAATTCAGCAGTTTGAGCACCTCAACACCCCCCACAGGAGTGAGCACACCAAGCCTGTTGTCCTTTAATTTAAAAAAAATCTTGAACATGGGAAAAAAGTGGATTTTGTACGATAATGTTACTTGCAGAGTGTAGTTCCAAAATAATCCATTTCCATAAAAAAATACGTGGCAGAAAAAAAACTTATTACTTGCAGACCAGCCACTGTATATATATATATATATATATATATATATATATATATATATTTATGGTCGAAGCCCTATGGCCGATACGGATATGAACAAATAGACTTGCCATAAGATTTACAACATGAAATGGACCTGAAGTGTGCCCTGGTCTGATGGTCGGTATACCAAAATAAGGGGGCAAAAACATTCAGGTAGGGGTGTGGTTTTATTAGTTTTAGCTCAATTAGTTGAGCAAGGTTGGTGAATGCTTGTGCCATTTCCACCCGAGGATTGGGGATGTACCGAGCGAGGTAGGCAGGGTTCCAACTGCTTAGTTTCTCAGTGATGTGACCTGGGACCCATACCAAGATGCTGCCAAGGGTGCTCCAATACTAAAGAGTGACCACGGAACGGACCGGGGTCGAGGTGTAGGCTGCGTAGAAGAACCCCATGTGTTTGGAAAACTGGCAGGTACACAAGTGTTAGCACGAAAAGGCAACAGGGGACTAGAGTCTACGCGTTCCGGTAGGAGTGACAGTAGGTGGTCGAGTATGGTTACTCGACACCAGGCACTGTTTGTTCTATAGAAATGGACGTCTATCCTGGAGCCAGATTGCTGGGTTTTAGACACTGCAAGGTGGAGGATGAAATGGTGTTGGTAGCGAGCCAAGTGACGACTACGCAGAACTTGGCCTGCGGGATTGCTGAAGGTGAACTTGCTGGGCCATCAGAACCTGTAGTAGGCTAAGTAACTGGCTGTTTGTATGAGCAGGCTGGGCAGAAGGCCAAATTGCGAACTAGTGAAGATAGTAGACCTGTCCCAGAAGATGACAGCCTGGAATGAACATACAATGGACATAAAACTGGTGCCGCCAAGATAACTGCAGCAGTCTGCGCAGGAAGGACATAACCGAGAGCGGTCCAGACCTGGCTTCATCAACAAGATCAACCTCGGCCCAGTTGTTGGTGGTGAAAGCCAAGGCCTGTCCTGTCCTGACATGACCCCAGAGTCGAGAGGCTGTCATGACCGGGTATAGCTTGAAGAGGGAGGAAGTCCACGTAAACCCGGGGTTTAGGAGTATCCCTGATGCCATGGTTCTGTAAACCAGTGGTGGCCAAAAATTGCAGCGAAACCTGTGGAAGCTGCGGCATCTGTCACTACCAGGGGTGACAGGGGCATCGTAGATGGTATAAACATCGCTATACCAATCCATGCAGTAAGGAACCTTCCGACATTGATAGGTCTGCTATTGCCACGGCATCTAAATTAAGGATCTGAGAGGGGTCCTGTGTCCGTGAGAGGAAGATCAGGAGGCGTGACATAAGGATCGACCCTGGGGAATGGCCCGTATTGCAGATTTGTGCATTCGTCAGGTGGTGCCTGTGTAGAACCTGGCTGCCAGTGCTACTAATGATAAATTGGCTAGGCCATGGAAAATCACAAAGGGCCAGGTAGATGGCCGCTTGGATGACTAGACTGGGGAATGTGCGAGGATTTTATATATCCCTAAAGATGGCAGTTGTGATGGGCGAGCGTTTGCCGTTGGCTATGGGCTGATGCCTCTGGATGCCTCGTAGTGGGGATCTTACTGTATGGGCCGTAAAGACAGATGGCTCTCCGGTTCCTGTAAGGATAAGAAATGCTGAACGCTGGCTAGGTATAGCCTGACCGTGTTACAAGAAGAAGCCAGTTGCGTGTGTCAACACGATCCTGGTGCAGGACGGAAGTTGAACTCAACTGTCCTAAGGGAGAGATGACAGACAGGAAACGGTGAGTGGCTTGTAAGAAAAAGCCACAGGAGACAAGTGGCCATTTAAGTGCTGCTGAAAATGACGTGTAGCCAGTTTGTGTGCCACTGAGAATGTGCTTGCAAAAGAATGATTGCAAGAAGTTATGCTAAGTCGCGTGCCTTGGCATGATTTCAAAAGTTGTGTTTAAACGTGTGCTTGCGACAATTGCACGGGAGTTTGTCACTGGAGATGTGTTCGTAGTGACTGTGAGAAATTCGTGTTACCGCATGTGCTTGCGAAGACTGCAGGAGTTGTGCTTGAACGTGTGTTTGGATGCCTGCTTGCAACGATTGCAAGATGTTATGCCAAGATGCGTGCTTGCAACGATTGCAAGATGTTATGCTAGGATGCATGCCTGCAACGATTGCAAGGAGTTACACCAGGATGCGTGCTTGCCATGATTGTAAGGAGTTATGCCAGGATGCGTGCCTGCAACGATTGCAAGGAGTTATGCCAGGATGCGTGCCTGCAACGATTGTAAGGAGTTATGCCAGGATGCGTGCTTGCAACGATTGTAAGGAGTTATAGTAGGATACATGGGTAGCCAGGTCGAAAAAGACAGAAGTCCATCCAGTCCAACCACAAATCAGATAAATAAAGTATCGCACAACCCAACATACCCAATTCTACACCCACAGCTGATCCAGAGGAAGGCAAAAAACCCCAGCAGAGCATAGTCCAATTTGCTACAGCAGGGGAAAAAATTCCTTCCTGATCCCTCGAGAGGCAATCGGATTTTTCCCTGGATCAACTTTACCTATAAATATAAGTACCCCGTTATATTATGTACATTTAGGAAAGTATCCAGGCTTTTTCCTAAAGCAATCTATTGAGCTAGCCAGAACTGCCTGCTAGCAATGATTGCAATAAGTTTGTGCCTGGACATCTGCTTGCAACGATTGCAAGAGGTCTATGCTCGAATGCGTGCTTGCAATGAGTGCAAGAGGTCTATGCTTGAATGCGTGCTTGCAACGATTGCAAGAAGTCTATGCTTGGATGCGTGCTTGCAACGATTGCAAGAAGTCTATGCTTGGATGCGTGTTTGCAACGATTGCAAGAAGTCTACGCTTGAATGCGTACTTGCAACGACTGCAAGACGTCCATGCTTGAATGCGTGCTTGCAATGATTGCAAGAAGTCTATGCTTAAATGCGTGCTTGCAATGATTGCAAGAAGTCTATGCTTAAATGCGTGCTTGCAACGATTGCAAGAAGTCTGTGCCTGGATATGTGTTTGCAATGATTGCAGGGTGTGTATGCTTGGGTGCGTGCTAGCAGCGATTTGCAAGAAGTTGTTTCTTGGATGTGTATGGAATGAATCCGATATGAATCGGTCGTAAGAATGAAACTAATCCTATATGAGTCAATCGCATGAAATTAATCTGATAAGAACCGGTTTTAGAGTGTATAAATTTAATCTAATATAGATCAGACCGTGGAGAGTACAAAATGAACCCGGTACCAATCGATTTGCCGCTGAGGCGGCTGGAATTGAAATGGGTTGTAGCGTGTATGAAAATGAAACTGAGACGAATCTTTGTAACTATATGTAAAGAATCCTGATAGGAACCGGTCGTAAGGTGTATGAAAGGAAACCAACATGCATTGGATTGTGTGACTATCAGGGGGAGTAGCAGTGAGGCGAAGGTTTTAACGAACGAATCGAGACCCTTGGCTGAAATTCGAAGCACGAAGGATCGATCTATAGTGAGTGTCGGACTTGGAGGAATGACAGGCAACATGCGAACGATACCTGTAATGCTGAAATGACGGGTGCGAACCAATGTATTGTTGGTATGAGTGGATTAGACTCAAGTGACAAGTGTGTCAAGTGAATGAGTGAAATGTTTGCCATGACATAGGCTGACTGCGATAAACAACGTTTCAGACGATAAGTGACGAGTTGAACTGTGGAGCATGTAATGAAATGCGACCAAGCCAAATGGGGACAAAACAACTGGAGCACACCGGAACGAATCAGTGCATCTCGGACCGATTCGAATCGGGGCACGGTATATGACGGTCAAATTAAGGCTGCATTCACACCCGAGCGTATCGTTTTCAAGCGTTTTCAAGTGTTTTTTGCTGCGTTTTTTACCGCAATTCGCTGCGTTTTTACTGAGTTTTTTACCGCGATTTGCCGCGATTTTGTGCAGGGCAAAAGGTCACCAATGTTAAAAGAAGAAAAACGCCCAAATCTGCTCAATTCGAGCGACAAAAAAGGGTCCGGAACTTGTATGAGCTTCAGGCGTTCGGCTTCAGGCGACATGGAGTGGAGATGTTAACCATCTCCATTGAGAATAATAGAATTTTTCCCCTCTAGCTTTTTGTAGCTTCAGGCTTCAAGCTACAAAACGCTCAGGTGTGAATGGGGTCTTATGAAATATCTGTTATGACAGAGGCATAAGTCGGTCGTGCCGCGACTGCGACTGATGATGAACCGGACTCTGGAGCATGCACTGAAATGAGGCTAAAGCACTGGGGCACACCGTAACGAATCGGTGCATCACGTATGCAACTGGATTCGAAACGAAGCGCTGTACGTGGCGGTGAAATTATTTTGATTGCCATGACAGAGGCACGAATCGATCATGCCGCTGTTGTGACCAACTGTTAATCGTGCATGCTCTGGAGCATGTACTGAAATGTGGCTGAAATACCTGGGGCGCGCCGAGACGAATTAGCGCACGATGCGACTGCCGTATCGGAGCGTGATACGTGACAGTGAAATGATTTCCCATGACAGAGACATGAATCAGAGAACCGAAACCTGCAACTGACAATGAATCCTGACTCTGGAGCATATACTGAAATTAGGCCGTAAACAACTGGGGCACATCGGAACGAATCGGTGCATCACGGATGCGACTAGATTCGAATCGGAGCGCGGTGAGTGACAGTGAAATGAGTGACAAAGTTTGCCATGACAGAGGCCCGAATCGGTCGTGCCACGATTGCGACTGACAACGAACGGGACTCTGGAGCATGTACTGAAATGAGGCCGAAAAATACCTCGGGCACGCCGGAACGAATTGGTGCATCGTAGATGCGACTGGATTCGTATCGGAACATGATACGTGACAGTGAAATGATTTCCCATGACAGAGGCACGAATCGGTGCACCGCAACCTGCGACTAACAACGAACGGGACTCTGGAGCATGTACTGAAATGAGGCCGAAAAATACCTGGGGCACGCCGGACGAATTGGTGCATCGTAGATGCGACTGGATTCGTATCGGAACGTGATACATGACAGTGAAATGATTTACCATGACAGAGGCATGAGTCGGTGACTCAACAAATGGGACTCTGGAGCATGTACTGAAATGAGGCAGAAAAAACAACTGGGGCGCACCGGGACGAATCGGTGCATTGTGGATGCGACTGGATTCGAATTGGAGCGCGGTAGGTGAGAGTGAAATGATTTGAAATGATCTGACATGGTTTGAAATGGTTCGGCCTTGACATGGCACGGACCAGTGCCCATCAAATCCATGAGAAACATCGATTAGTCTGTGGAGCATAAAACAGTGAGACACGCCTAAACTAAGCTGTGTCTTTGCGTCGGTGTGAGGTACACTAAAAACAAAGAAATGTTTGGTATGATAACGTAACAAGTAGTAGACAGACGTCACGGCTGTGTGTAGGGTTTTACGAATGACTCGTAAGTTTGATATCAAGGTTTAGTGACGAGACATTTACAATGTATGAAATGACAAGTCAACCGAAAAAACCCTACCTGCGACAGCCGAATCGACGCGTTAGTACATAAATTGCGGACGGGAACGAGGACCTCGAACAACTGCGAAGCGGTAACTCACGGACGCTAACGAGTTTCGAAGAGTCAGCCTAGTGACGTTGTGCCGCGCACAGGAAACCGACAAAGACCACAGGCGAGCGGGCTGGTTAAATACCCCCCGGGCTCCTCCCATAAATTCAGGCCACCATACTGGCCTTCCTACATATATATATATATATATATATATATATATATATATATACAGCGGCAGGTCGGTTCTATTGCACAAATGGGTACAGCAGTCCGTGCATGTGACACTGTGGACATGCGCACACTAGATGCCGCATGGGCAATACACGTACGACGTGTATGGGCAATACACGTCTGCCTGTGTAAATAATGTGGATCTCCATTCTGACAGGAGACATCATGGAGATCTGCTGTTCCCAGTGATCGGGAACAGGGATCTCTGTGGTGTTCCAGTGAGCCCAGCCCCCACACAGTTAGACCACACCCAGGGAACACAGTTAACCCATTGATCACCCTCTACTGTTAACCCCTTCCCTGCATTGTTAAGCACTGATCAATGTAATAATGTTACTGGTCCCCAAAAAGTGTCACTTAGGGTCAGATTTGTCCGCCACAATGTGGCAGTCTAAGCTATGTACTCAGAGCTCACAGCTCCTTCTAATGGCAGAGCTGTGAGCTCAGAGCATGTAGTCTGTATTCTTATTTGATTGACAATCCCCAGCTCGGATGTCTGCCCCTGCCGACATCACTTGCGCTTCCACATTCCAGATGGGTCAGCATGGAGCTTTCTTTATTCCTGGTTCACACAGACAACTGGAGTAAAGATTCTATCAGCCGGAGGACCGGCAGCGGAGACCGCAAAGCGACATCTGAGTACCCCAGGACTCATCCTCTGATGGGCATCCTTTTACCCCATGGGACTATGTAAGTTTTCTCTGTGTACACTTCCTTGACTGAACTCTTTAGTGCACATTAAGTTGGCTCCTCTCCCCCCTTCTTTTTCTCACACTTGTTACAGAGGTACTGGACACCCTCTGAGGATGGCTGCGTTTTTTTAATAGAATTCATCAGATCATTAAGTATTGCTATTACAGCCACTTACTATTTTTCACTAAGGGCAAAATAGAGCTTTGAGCGCCAGAATCCCCCTTATATCCATTTAGAGCATCACAATTCCAGGTAAATGTCCTTTTTCCTCATTTGTAAAAAGATTGTATTTACTGTTAGCAACAGGTTTTGCAAATCTGGGAATTTGGAGTGATTGTTGGACCTAGATACCTAGAGTCCATAACTTTATCACGTCTACTTTTTAAAACCAATAAAAGTGAAGCAAAGGTTTGAAAGAACCCAATAGGCACATAGGCCATGTACCACCGCGGGTGGACTAACTAGCTCCTGACTTTTACATGGCCTCAAACACACTGCTTTGGAAGCAGAAGATCATCTAAAGTAAAGAATGTTTTGGACAGCTTACTGTTCTACCAGGAGAAGCCATAGAAAACAATAGACAGCCATGGTCTGAACACTACATCTGAGAAATGTGAAGGGCAAACACAGTTTAGTAGTGCTTAGTACCTGTACACACTTGTACTAGTCGGCCTGGGAACACGCATTCCTCCAGAATGACATCCAACCACAAGAGCATTTTGATATTGGCACAACTCCTCCCAGGAGCCAGCCCACTTCTTGTATTAGGACTAAGAAATCTTGGGCAGGGTGCAGTGATATTTTCAGGATATTAGTACATCGCCCTTCCAACATCCAGCATTGCATAGAGAAGCACAGAAACCCAGCAATGATAGCATTGGGTCCAAAAAAATGTAATGGAAACAGAAAGATTTTATTTAAAAAAAATGTATTGACATGTTGAGGAGAGGGAAAGGGAGAAACCAGTGAAGGCAAAATATTAGATCAAACTTTAGCTTTAAGGACTTGCATGGCATGTATGTTTGTGCTTCTGATTCATCCATTCTTTGGAACTGTGCTCCTCCACCTTTCCTGCTGCTTCTTGAATATATCCCTACCAGTAATCAGATTAGCAATCTTCAGGTCTGACATAAGAAAAAAATCCCCTTCTATATTGCCAGCTCCACACAAAAACGCAAAGGGGGTTATTTACTAAAGGAAAATCCACTTTGCACTGCAAGTGCACTTGAAAGTAAAGTCGCTGTAGATATGAGGGGGACATGCAAGGAAAATAAAAACAGCATTTTAGCTTGCACATGATTGGATGAAAGAATCAGCAGAGCTTCCCCTCATTTCAGATTTACTGCTTAGATTTAGAGCGACTGCACTTCCAAGTGCACTTGTAGTGCAAAGTGGATTTGCCTTTTGTAAATAACCCCCAATGTTTTTTTAGATCTGCTGCAGGAGATCAATAGGCGATACTGATGGTGAACTATAAAGAATATATTAGCGCACAGGAAGAAGTCAGTACAGTCCCAGCAGCTGGAAAACTAAGCCCTCCTGGGCAAATGAAAATATAGTAAGCAGGACTAGTGCTTTTCTTAAAGATTCCAATGTCCAATGCAGTACATAAAAATATTTAAAGTAATCGGAAAGGCAGAAGAGGAGGATCTGGGCTGTTTTGTGCAAAACCATTACACAGAGCAGGTAAGTACAACATTTAACAAAAAAAAAACAAAAAAACAAGACTTTACAATCACTTTAATGCTCTCACTAAAAAAACAGAACCTTCATTTTACATAAGGGTCAAATATAGTCTGGTATGACCCATCATCTAAAAGAGCTGCACATTTGGTTTCCCCAAATCCATATTTTCCTCGGGATACTGAGGGTGACTAGTCTTTTGCCCTCTCCTTGCCTTTTTGGGCACAGGCTCAGGTCTTCTTCAATACAATGTGAAAAATCTCAGGTGGGAACTTAGATGGGAAGTATTTTAAAGCCTAATGGCCAAATGGTGCTTGCTCATGACAACTAGTCATATTCAGACATGCGTTGGAAAATAATATTTGGCAAATAAAAATTTGATTGACTCCTATGCAGCGGTACAGCCATTTCCTATGGCAGTTCCTTAATAAATATGGCCTTTTGCATTTTGTGTTTGGTTGCCCTTTAAATCTCAGCAACTGCCATAAGTAAATCTTTGTTAAACCTTCAAACAGCATTTGTAAAGGGAGCTTAAAACTTGGCTGAAATAGGTCCCCTAAGAGCACTTTTAGAAAGAATAGGCGAATATTACACAAATCATCCAGTATTCATTACTGTAAGTATTTCATTTGTCCCTGATAATCAAATGTAATTATTTCATTTATGTGTGCTGATTTGGGCCATATTTTAATGAATTCTCCACTCTATTATTCTGTGGTTGCGGTCATTAACCAATAAAAAGGGCGGAATTCTAATAAAATGAACTTTTCACCTTAATAACAAAACACGATAAGGTCTAACCAAGGTTACCCATTCTGATAATAAAATCTAAGTCTTGCCAGGTTCTGGCCTAATCTGTCCTTTTAAGGTATTTAAAATCTCTAAATTTTGCTGCAAGTTCCTTCCTTTCAATTGAATAATATAATTAATATTCAGACCATTTATGTCTGAGCAAGAATCGTTTATGCAGATTCTCTTTCCTGATTATACCCAAGAAGCAATGCCTTTTCTTAACTCGCTTTGGCAATTATTATGTCAGGTGATTATTGTACTCAAAGCATGTTGGAATAAAGCAAGATTGATTGTGATAGTCTTAAAATGTTCTTTTTACATCCAGTAATTGTTAAAGCTGCTTCAGCCTTAGATTTTTTTCTTTCTTCCTAATAAGTTATTCATTTGCCCACAACTATTCATAATAAATAAGATTAAGGCATAAACAGATTTTCAACTTGCTTCTGACTTGTAAATACATTTTGGATTTCATATTTGGCCTAAAAAAATAAAGACATCATATTGTAATATTAAAGGGAAAACTAAAGTTATATTTATTAATATAATAATTATGTTTTTTTTTTCAATTTCATAAACAGTATAAACACACACACACACATATATATATATATATATATATATATGCAGTATTCAAAAAGAGAAAAATATATGTATAAAAATGTTTTAAATATTTTATTGTAACAACAATCCCATCAAAACAAACAGAGAAAGCAGCCTTATAATCATACAAGGGTGTTATATATAACTTGCGGTCCAGGTAGTAGCAAGTTATATATAACACCCTTGTATGATTATAAGGCTGCTTTCTCAGTTTGTTTTGATGGGATTGTTGTTAAAATAAAATATTTAAAAACTTTTTATACATATATTTTTCTCTTTTTGAATACTGCACCCTTAATGTCCCATCTTTTTGCTTTGGACTCTGCTTTTCCAAAACTCTTGATATTGTTAATCGGGATGAGGTGCCATGTAATTTGGGTGTTGATGGAAGTCTGAATCAAGCTTCTTTTAATATTATAAGAATGTCTAATCTGTAATTTGATGCCATTTGGAGATTTTTCCATCTTTCTTTGGCTTTGTTATGCACATTAATACACATTTTTACGTGGGGTGCCCAAACTTTAGATCCCCACTGTAAATTTGGACTTCAGCATCAGTCTGACTGGACTATGAGATGTTCAGCCTGGCCGCAGGGGGCACTGTCCCTTCTGGCAGGCATGGAACTATGGTCTGGTTGGGTGTTTAAGTTACTCTCTCTCAGAGCCCACCCAGGGGGAGTGGCGCTCTTGCTGTGCTTTCTGGGAGAGGGTATTTAAGATGCGGATGTCACGTGGTTCGGGGTTTGGTCCAGAAGGATTTACTGACTTCATGGTCCTGGTCCTCCTGACCAGCCCCCAGGAAGGCTATGGCTTGGGGTGCAGATCCACTCGATCTTGTTGTCTCAGGGCTGGCTAGCCCAAGGCAAGGAAACTAAAGGAGGATTCTGAGGTGTTTGGTGTACCGTCTCTGGTTTGGGAGAGACCCAGTGACTTCACACTATCCAGGGGAGGACTTTTCAGAAGAAGGGCATGTACGGTTTGGTTTCTTAGCAAGAGCCTGGAGGAGCTGAAGTACTCAAGAGAATCCAGTCCAAGCTAGCTGAAAGATCCAGGTATCACAAGAGTGTTCTACAAGTTTAGTTTTCCTACGTGTTCTACAACAAGGTCTGTGGCAGAGACTTATCTTGTATGTTCTACAACAATGTCTGTGGCAGAGAATTGTTCCTGAGTAAGCACCTTGTTGGCTGCTGGGCCTTGTGACAGAGGGACTGTCCAACTTGTGTGAACACCCATATGCGAATGGCTATTCTCGGATGCAGTCAAAGTAAGCAAGTTCTTCAATATTGACTTTGACGCTAAGAGTACCTGAACTTCCTTTCCAACCCTCTGATCCCATTTTAAGAGACTGTTCATTGTCTACATTTTTGCAAATAAAATCCATTTAAGTGGATCTGTTGTCAGTCTGTCAAGTTACTGGGCCATCTACCACGGGACACCCCTAGATGTGAAGTGAGGAAAAAGAAGGTAATGGTAAGCCGAATCTAACCAGCAGCTCTTTCGGGGGTTAGTGCTACACACACACACACACACACACACACACACACACACACACACACACACACACACACACACACACACACACACACACACACTGTGCAAAAGTTTGTAAATTAAGAAAGCTTTCACAAATAGCATTGTTAGTAGTTTTCTTTTTCTCAATTAACAAAATAAGTAAAAAAAAGTAAATGAATAGAAGATAAATCCAAATCAAATCAATATTTGGTGTGACCACCCTTTGCCTTTAAATCCAGATGGGTGTACCTGGTTCCCACTGGTTTGCTAAAGGCACTGCTGGACATCTTCTGATGTCGAAGGAAAGTAAACACGATGTGTCTTTTATGTGATACATTAAAGGGGTTGTAAAGGTAATTTTTTTATTTTCTACATAGGTTCATTTAAGCTAGTGCACTGTTGGTTCACTTACCTTTTCCTTTGATTTCCCTTCTAAATGTTTTTTTGCTTTGTCTGAATATCTCACTTCCTGTTTCTCCTCAGTAAACTTCTCACCATCATCCGAGCTGGTGGTTAGTCAGCCAGAACAGCTTACTGAACAGCTTACTGAGGAGGAACAGGAAGTGAGAAATTCAGACAAACAAAACAAAGAAAAAAAAACATTTAGAAGGGAAATCAAAGGAAAAGATAAGTGAACCAACAATGCACTACCTTAAAGGAACCTATGTAGAAAATAAAAAATTTACCTTTACAACCCCTTTAAGTTTCCCTGGCTGACCACTGCATCTACCGTCCTCAACGTTGCCTATTTTTTTGTGTTTCTTCAAAAAGGCTTAAACAGCACATCTTGAAACCTCAGTCTGCTTTGAACTCTTTGGCTGGGAGAGAACTTGCTGATGCAGTGTGACAAACTTGTGTGCTCAGTGTTGCCATGGTGTATGACCTGTGACATAAAACTGTCTTGCACAACCTCATCATAGTAGCAGAGTTTGGCTGCTCCTCACTCAGTTTTAAGTATCCTACACAGCTGTTTTTGTTCCAGTTAATGACTGTGTTTCAACCTACATATGAAACTGATGATCATTAGCACCTGGTTGGTATAAATGGTTGATCATACACCTGACTGTAATCCTACAAAATCCCTGACCTTGTGCAAGTGTAAGAATTGATGTTGGTTTGAAGCCAAAGGGTAGTCACACCAAATATTGATTTGATAAAATTTTTCTTCTGTTCACTCACTTTGTAATTTGTAAATTGATAAAACAAACAATTAAAATATATATTTTTGAAGCATTCTTACTTTACAGCATTTCTTCACACCTGTCTAAAACTTTTGCATAGTACTGTCTATATTTCGATTTTGTTTCTTTTATTTTACAAATAAATAATTAGTACATGGTTCACTTTTATGGCACGCAGAGCATTACACAATGATTTACATTGAAACTGAACTCCAGGAGTTCAACCTCTTTGTACAATGTACTGGATTGCTAAGGGTTAAGTCCAAGGAGAAGCATACCACCTCTTGGACCTATCCCTTTAATTTAATCATGTGTATTTTTATTGCATGCTTAGAACATAGCTATCGCTATAGGTCCAGCAGTCCAATGTTGAACCTTCTGGTTTCAGTGACTGCAGAGTCGCATACAGCCACTGTGCCTGCCTCTGTCCTCTTCCTGCCCAATCACAGGGCACTTTGTATTATGTGAACTCATTCACAAAATAAAAAGCCTTCTGTGGATGGGCAGCAGAGTGGAGGGGCGGGCAGAGCTGCTGCTGTAAAAGACAGCAGCATCTCTACTGTCATCGATCCGAATAATGATAACTGCACTTATGGAGCTCCTAAATAGTAAAATAGTGGCATTCCTCTAATTGGACTTAAAGTGATTGTAAAATCTTGTTTTTTTTGTTTGCTTTAAAAATAACAAACATGTTATACTTACCTGCTCTGTTGCAATAGATTTGCACAGAACAGCCCAGATTCTCCTCTTCTTGGGTCCCTCGCCGGAGCTCCCATCCCCTCCCTCCTGTTCAGTACCCCCACAGCAAACAGCTTGCTATGGGGGGAACCCGAGCCGAGTCAAAGCTCCCTGTGTCCATTCAGACAAGTAGACCTGACCCTGTCCCCCCTGATTGGCTGACTGATTTTGATTGACAGCAGTGGGAGCCAAAGGCACCACACTGCTTTCTCAGCCAATGAGAAGGGGTGTCCTGGGCAGACAAGAAAGTCGTTGAACATTGCTAAACAAAGAGGGACCTCGGGTAAGTATTAGGGGGCGCTGGGGAAGCTGGTGCACACAGAAAGTTTTTTTATCTTAATGCATAGAATGCATTAAGATGAAAAAATAAAACTTCTGCCTTTACAACCCCTGTAACTTATAGTATGCCAGCACATTTTACTAGAGGCGATTCAGTTCGCATTGTGCGCTATATAAGTATTTCATTCATTCATTCATTCATTTCCTGGAGCTGAGCTTTACGATATCTAGTTGAAACTACGAATGGTCCCATCTGAATAGAGCCAGCAAGGAGGGGAAGAAGAAGCATCCCTAGATAGCCTTAAACCATTTACAACTACCATTTATACACTAACCATTATAATTATTACATTTGTAAAGCAGTTGTTCTATCATGTACATGCATGTGTCCTTGAAACTTGAGCTTTTGTAACAGTTTATTGGGAGTGATGATAATCAATGCTTTTAAAGATTCAGATATTGCACATTTATAGAATATTCAACATGCAGGACTAACTTACATTATCTTCCACTAAATAACTAAATGCCTGATGTGAATACATGTGATCTATTATCTACCATCCATTACCATACCTTCAAATAATTTACAAACAAAGGGAAGTATTGGTTCCAGAATTTCACCCTAACAACATAATATCTGCAAGTGATAGTCTAGTAAGATGAATCCACGTAAAGTTCATTTTTGTACAATCATTATTTTGTTTATTTTTAAGCCGTATATTAAAGTTCATAGAACTGGTACCAGATATTTGAATTTTGTTTAATTCCCATACATTCTCCTTATGTGTCATATGTTGCAGGTTGTATAACCTGCATTACTCCTTCTATTTGAGAAAGTGTCAGTTTGTCAAAAAAGGCATCAATAAAAGTTCACCCTAATAATACATTCGTACAGACGTTGGTTCTTTTGTGGTCAATACAAATGCATTTTCCATGATTTTGTGGGGTGCCTCTGTGATAGCAAACAATTTTGTGTGGTTTTTTTCCACCTCTATCTACATCACTCCAATACCTTGATATCCCTCGACCTAGAACTGGGCTACTCCACACATCAAGAGTGACTATACCTACATCTGGGTGGAGACAGTAATAATCCTCACAAGCATTTATGTAGGTCACGCATATGCTAATTGGTAACCTCTGCAAATGTAGGTTAAATCATTATACATTCTGACTTTGGCTGAATGATTTTATGGTCTTCAAAATATACTACAATATAAGGCTCTTCTGCCAAAACTCTTTCTTTTTTCTGTAGATTTTCCCATATACCCTATTTTTCCCAGAGGATCACATGACCAACATTTGGTTCATATCAAGGTGACTTGGTCAGGAAAGAGATAAAAATTTGAACCGATTGGACCCTAAATGACCTCAAAGGACAGGAAGAGAAAAGAAACAGTGAAAGAATATATTTGCACACTTGTTTGACCATCCTGGCTATCAAATGAGCAAAGGCATTTTAAAATGAAATTAAAGGGGTTGTAAAGGCAGACGGTTTTTTATCTTAGAGCATTCTATGCATTAAGGGAAAAAGCCTTCTGTGTGCAGTAGCCCCCCTCAGCCCCCCTAATACTTACCTGAGCCCCCTCTCTATCCAACGATGTCTACAAGGGCCTCAACCTCCTAAGACTCTCCCTCCTGATTGACTGAGACACAGCAGTGCGATTTGCTCCCACTGCTGTCCATCAAACTCAGTTAGCCAATCAGGAGAGAGAGGGTGTGGGGCTGAACCACAGCTCTGTGTCTGAATGGATACACGGAGCTGCAGCTTGGCTCGGGTGCCCCCATAGCAAGCTCCCTGCTGTGGGGGCACTCAACAGGAGGGAGGAGCCTTGAGCTCCGAAAAGAGGAGAATCAAGGCTGCTCTGTGTAAAACTACTACACAGAGCAGTTAAGTATAACATGTTTGTTATTTTAATAGAAAAAAAATGAGACTTTACAATCACTTTAAACTTAAATTATACACATTCGTATTATTATAACTTATCCTTGTAAACATAGATCTGTATATACTAGTGATGGCGAACCTTGGCACCCCAGATGTTTTGGAACTACATTTCCCATTATGCTCATGCACTCTGCAGTGTAGTGGAGCATCATGGGAAATGTAGTTCCAAAACATCTGGGGTACCAGGGTTCGCCATCACGGGTATATACTGTAGCTTACATTTAGCATATTACACTTTTAATTTCAGATTGCTCACTTGGTATTGAATTAATTTTTTAACTCTATTTTTAAAAAGCACCTATTATCATTTAGAAAATAGTACCGTATAAAAATATCCTTAGCACATAATATTACCAGTCTATAAAACCATCTTTATCAGTAAAAGAATTGTAAAACATATTAGGTTTTGTATCAAACACACTTGTCTACAGATCATGTTGCATGCTCATGTTGTTTTAATGGTCTTTTCACCAACAAAGCAACTGAAGCGCTACTGATAGATTATCTGCAATAAATAATTGTAGTAAAAGACACAAGAAGCATTGGTAGTTATCAATCATTTAGCTGCTGTCAGCGGAGGACAAAGAGATTGCAATGGACTGTTCTACAATCACACAACCACCTTAATCGAGGCGTTAGTTAAATAGTCATTCAGAGCCAGAACTGTCTATTGCCTGGATTTGAAATTGACAAAGGCATTAACTAATTCTGTTCTGGAGCTTGTGCGGCAATGGCGTTTCTGCTCATTAAATCAGCTCACAAAATTTTAGCACACCATGTGATCAACGTTAAATGCCTTTAATTTGGACACTTGATCTAAAAGTTAGCCTTGCCTTGACGGACAGGTGTCTCACTAAAATATCTATCCATCCTCAAGTGAACTTTAATCTTCTCTCAACTCCTCAGGTGTGAAGTGCATGCACAAAAAAAAATCACCCTCACCCTTGCCCATCAGGAAAGGGAACATTCAGTCATCAGTCCAAAAAGGTGAACAATATTTGTGTTTGTGAAAAAAAAGCTTCCTATAGTTGTTTCAGCACAATTGACCAAGCCTCATACAGGCATACCCCACTTTTAAGTACACAATGGGGTTTATTTACTAACGCTGCAAAATCAGGCTCACTGCATAGAAACCAATGAGCTTCCAACCCCAGCTTGTTCAATTAAGCTTTGGTAATAAAACCTGGAAGAAGAACCTATGCAGAAGTGAGCCGGATTTTGCAATTTCCAGCTTTAGTAAATAAACCCCATTGTGTACTTAAAAGTCGGGTATGCCTGTATGAGGCTTGGTCAATTGTGCTGGGGTATGCCTGTACTTACTTTATCTGGTTAAGATTTACAGGATTGTCAGGGCTTGGATCTGAAATTGTCAACCATGTTCTGTCTGGTAATATCTCTTCTTGCTGAGCCACCTGAAATGCTGGACAATTCCTTGAATGATCCTGCTTTGTCTGTCTTTGATCTTTGAACTCCTTGCTCCTCCCATGAACTTCCTATTTAAATGCATTTGAATTTCCTGTTTCCAGATTATTTGTGCTCCCTCAAGCCAACACTGTATATTGTTCTTGTCTCCCCTGCTGCACATATTTTTGCTTTCACTGGTTACTGACCCTTGGCTTGTTCTTTGACTATTCTTATACTTAAACCCAACCTGAAACCACTTGTTTGCTGACTATGCTTCTGCTTATCTCTATCTGCTTATCTGCTACTGGAACCTGGCTTGCTCACTCACCTCCTGGTGGGGCTATCCTGAGAACCAAACTGCTGCAAAACCTATCTCCACCATCAGGAGCTCTGGTGAACACCAGTTAGTACTTAGATGCTGCACCTCAGGTGAGCCTGTGTCATCCGCCAGAGTGACTTGCTTCTGACCGCTATTGCTATTGGTCTCTGAGTCTGCTCAGATCTTAACAGGGATGTTTTTTTACTATTTTACTTAATTAGGTATATTTAGATTGCTTACTTCAGTGCTATGGGATGATGGCACTGTAAATAATAAGATCAGAAATTAGGATAATAATTTAGTTTTACTAGCCCATTTATAAAAAAAGAAAAAGCACACACATTATTTTTTGGAATGAAAACTATAGCATGGTGAATGTTGGATAGAGAGGAATAAATCTGAGGAATGCTCAATTTATTATCTCAAATAGACTGTTACACGTAAATAATATAAAAAAATTGTATTGTTGCAAAGAAGCAAGAAGCCAATACCCTGTTTCTCCCACTGCCACTTAGTTCTTCCCTATACTACTACTATGCTCTTTAGTGACATGGGAATAGGTTGTAGGAACCACTGAGCAGAGTGGGGGGAAACATGAGGCAGACACATCCAGAAGTGTTGCTTTCTGACCAGAATGTGCAGACCATTACTCATTGTGAGGGACATTGAGAGAGATAAGTAGTTTTGCAAAGAATCCATTTATTGTGGGGGTTATTTTTGCAATACAGTTGCTTTAAGACAGAGTATTTAGCCTGTAATGCCTTATATTGTCTTTTGGAAAAAAAAAAATAACCATACAAATTCTGTCCAATGAAAAAAATGACTGCAGCAGAATTGGACATACACTGAATTCCCTATTGTGTTTTGGTTTATGCCGGAATTAAGTGTCCCAAATAGAAGTGTTTTTTTGTTGTTCTGTGTGCTATAAAGACCCTTGACTTGGCAGCAATAAACTGATTCTATGATGCGAATCACTAGATCACCATGCTTCACTGAAATTGATTATTTCCCAAATGATTTTGAACTACAGGGTTGGGAACAGCTCAGTGACAGCTATTAAAACATATCTCTCCCTAGAAAGAACAATTTAGCTTTGGATAGCAATCCAGAAGCCTCTAGTGCACTGCCTGGAAAACTTGATGCATTGACTTAATTATGGAATGTCTCGCTTTTAGGGTTGTTATCCACTAATACAAATGTTTTCCTGAAATTAAAATGGAGAAAAAAGTTACTGTCATTATTTATGGTTCATTAAATATAAACTGGTTTCATTCTCCTAACAGACCAAGTTATTAAAAGAAAAAATATGTCAGGAGGGTTCATTTCTGCATACCTGTGGATCCATGTTTATCATTTCCTGGACTCTTTGGCAGGCGCTAATCTTAAAAAGAATACACGATTCTCTCTGTTGGGCCGATACATCTTAGAGGCTCCATGGTAAATGGGAAGGCTGATCTCTTTTGTTCCATTGGCAGCTTGTATTGTGATAGCTAGATCATAGAAATCTCCCATTATACCATTTGATATGCTTAAGACCAAACTCTCCTGGATAATGATCAATAAGAAACTCTCAGCTTTTAAATTTTGGCAAAAAAATGACTGGAAAGTAACATATATATGTATATATATATATATATATATATATATATATATATATATATATATATATATATATATATATATATATATATATATATATATATATATATTATATGTACTGTCCTTCTCTTTTTGACATAAGTATAATTTAAAGTGTTATATATACACAGTGGAGACAATAATTATTTGAGCCCCTGCAGATTTTGTAAGTTTGCCCACTTACAAAGAAGCGAAGGGTCTATAATTTTTATCAGAATATCAACCAAAAATCCAGAAAAAACACATCATGCAAATGTTATAAATTAATTTGCAGTTCAGTAAGTAAAATGAGAATTTGATCCCCTACCAACCAACAATAATTTTGGCTACAGTATGTGCCCTGTTTAGTCCTGTCAATTTAAGAAATTACTCCTAATGACAATGACTCGTTATTTTATAAAACACACCTATCCACAGAATCTTTATTCCATTCAAACCTTGCCATCATGGGCAAGAACAAAGAGCTGTCAAAGAACATCAGGGAAAAGTATGTAGACATACACAAGGCTGGAATGGGCTACAAGATCATCAGCAAGAAGCTTGGTGAGAAGTAGGGATGAGCCGAACACCCCCCTGTTCGGTTCGCACCAGAACCTGCGAACAGACCTAAACTTCGTGTGAACTTTAGAACCCTATTAAAGTCTATGGGACTCGAACGTTCACAATCTAAAGTGCTCATTTTAAAGGGTAATATGCAAGTTACTGTCCTAAAAAGTGTTTGGGGACCCGGGTCCTGCCCCAGGGGACATGGATCAATGCAAAAAAAAGTTTTAAAAACGGCCGTTTTTTCAGGAGCAGTGATTTTAATAATGATTAAAGTGAAACAATAAAAGTGTAATATTCCTTTAAATTTCGTAGCTGGGGCGTATCTACAGTATGCCTGTGAAGGGGCGCATGTTTCTGGTGCTTAGAACTGTCCCTGCACAAAGTGTCATTTGTGCAGGAAAAAAAGTCTTTTAAAATCACTTGCGGCTAAATTGTCGGCTCCCTGTAATACAGAGAACACTCAATGAGTGTTCTCTGTATTAGCCGACAATTCATTCATTCATTGATAAAAAAAAAAAAAAAAAAAGCGTGGGGGTTCCCCTAAATTCAATTACCAGGCCCTTCAGGTCTGATATGGATATTAAGGGGAACCCCGAATCAAATAAAAAAAAATTGACGTGGGGGTCCCCCTAAAAATCCATACCAGACCCTTTATCCGAGCACGCAACCTGGCAGGCCGCAGGAAAAGAGGGAGGGACGAGAGAGCGGCCCCCCCTCCCTCCTGAACCATACCAGGCCACATACCCTCAACATTGGGAGGATGCTTTGGGGGTCTGTGACCCCTCAAAGCACCTTGTCCCCATGTTGATGAGGACAAGGGCCTCATCCTCACAACCCTGGTCCAGCGATGGATGATCATATCCAGCGACGGGGGATCTCTCAGTCCAGCGCTGTCCATACATCCGTCTTCTGTCTCCACTCCTAATATAAGAAACGTCAGAGCTGGGATCCCTGCAGTGTCTCCGGAGTGGAGACAGAAGACGGATGTATGGACAGCGCTGGACTGAGAGATCCCCCATCGCTGGATATGATCATCCATCGCTGGACCCCGGAGATTCGTCGCTGGATAGCAAGAGTGGATTAGCACCGCTGGAATCTTTTTTTTATTTTTAATAAAGGAATTTTTCAAAAGTGTGTTTGTCTTATTTAACCATTTTTACACTTTCTTTGTGAAATGGTAGGGGTACCCCCTTACCATTTCAAACGGGGGGGCTGGATCTGGGGGGTCCCCTTGTTAAAGGGGGCTTCCAGATTCTGATAAGCCCCCCGCCCGCAGACCCTCACAACCACCGGCCAGGGTTGTGAGGATAAGGCCCTTGTCCTCATCAACATGGGGACAAGGTGCTTTGAGGGGTCACAGACCCCCAAAGCATCCTCCCAATGTTGAGGGTATGTGGCCTGGTACGGTTCAGGAGGGAGGGGGGGCCGCTCTCTCGCCCCCCCCCTCTTTTCCTGCGGCCTGCCAGGTTGCGTGCTCGGATAAAGGGTCTGGTATGGATTTTTAGGGGGACCCCCACGTCAATTTTTTTTTTAATTTGATGTGGGGTTCCCCTTAATATCCATATCAGACCTGAAGGGTCTGTAATGGATATTTAGGGGGACCCCCACGTCAATTTTTTTTTAATTTGACACGGGGGTTCCCC
Source organism: Lithobates pipiens (assembly GCF_037356315.1). Taxonomy (NCBI): domain Eukaryota; kingdom Metazoa; phylum Chordata; class Amphibia; order Anura; family Ranidae; genus Lithobates; species Lithobates pipiens. The sequence continues at coordinate 94,311,875 of NW_027507785.1, forward strand.
TTAATATCCATGTCAGACCTGAAGGGCCTGGTAATTAAATTTAGGGGAACCCCCCACGCTTTTTTTTTTTTTTTTTTTTATCAATGAATGAATGAATTGTCGGCTAATACAGAGAACACTCATTGTATTACGGGGAGCCGACAATTTAGCCGCAAGTGATTTTAAAAGACTTTTTTTCCTGCACAAATGACACTTTGTGCAGGGACAGTTCTAAGCACCAGAAACATGCGCTCCTTCACAGGCATACTATAGATACCCCCCAGCTACGAAATTTAAAGGAATATTACACTTTTATTGTTTCACTTTAATCATTATTAAAATCACTGCTCCTGAAAAAACGGCCTTTTTGTAAAACTTTTTTTTGCATTGATCCATGTCCCCTGGGGCAGGACCCGGGTCCCCAAACACTTTTTAGGACAGTAACTTGCATATTACCCTTAAAATGAGCACTTTAGATTTCTCCCATAGACTTGTATAGGGTGTTCCGGCTTTTGGAATTTGCTGCGAACAGCCCAAATTGTTCACTGTTCGCTGAACAGGCGAACAGGCAATGTTCGAGTAGAACATGAGTTCGACTCGAACTCGAAGCTCATCCCTAGTGAGAAGGAGACAAATGTTGGAGCGATTTTTCACAAAAGGAAAAAGTACAAAATAACAGTCAATCGCCCTCAGTGTGGAGCTCCATGCAAGTTTTCGCCTCATGGGGTAAGGATGATCATGAGAAAAGTGAGTGATCAGTCCAGAACTACACGGGAGGAACTTGTGAATGATCTCAAGACAATTGAGATCACAGTCACCAAACAAACCATTGGTAACACAATACGCTGCCGTGGATTGAAATCCTACAGAGCCCGCAAGGTCTCCCTCCTCAAGAAGGCACATGTACAGGCCCCTCTAATGTTTGCCAATTTACACATTTCAATGATTGAGAGAAATATTGTTCATGGTGATTCAGAGAAGTGTTGTGGTCAGATGAGACCAATGAGACCAGATGAGACCAAAATGTAGCTCTCTGGCATTAACTCGACTTGTTGTGTTTGAAGGAAGAAACATGCTGACTATGACCCTAAGAACACCATCCCTATAGTCAAGCACCGAGGTGGAAACATTATGCTTTGGGGCTGTTTCTCTGCTAAAGGTACAGGCTGACTTTGCTGCATTGAGGGGTCAATGAATGGGGCCATGTATTGTAAAATCTTGGATGAGAACCTTCTTTCTCCTCAGCAAGAACACTGAAGATGGGTTGTGGATGGGCCTTTCAGCATGACAATGACAAAAACATACCGCCAAGGCAACAGAGGAGTGGCTGAAGGAGAAGCACATTATGGTCATGAAGTGACCTAGTGTCAGGTCACCTTGAGGCGAGGTGACAGGGATCAGGAGTGCACCGCAAGGTTGTGGACCCTACGGCTGACTGCTGCAGATGGGGGACAGATCCCACTGGGGTTAGAGCGTAAGATTCCCTGGGGCGCGGAGTCTAAGGCCGCGTACACACGGGCGGACTGTTCGCCCAACTTTGTCCGCTGAACAGTGTTTGGGCGGACAGTCCGCTCGTGTGTGGGCTTTCAGCGGACAGTTTCAGCGGACAGTTTGACGAACAAGGTTTTTCGGAAATTCCGTAAAACTGTCCGCTGAAACCTTGTTTGAGCGAACAGTCCGCCCGTGTGTAGGCTTGTTCGTCAAACTAAGTTCCGCGCATGCTCAGAAAGGATTTACACGCCGAAAGTTATAATGCAGTGTATAGGACGTCGTATTTTCCGTTCCGTCGTACGTGCCGTTCACGTCATCGCGCACGGTTTCAGCAAACTGTTCGTTCGTCGTGTGTGGGCATGTCCGTCCATGCTAATTTTGAGCGGACTGTTTGCCGAAACTGTTTGACGGACAAAGTTGGGCGAACAGTCCCCGCGTGTGTACGCGGCCTAAGAGCCAGCAGGTGTTCACCAGAGCCTCCAGTGGTGAGGATGGACTTGGCTGCAACTGGCTCCAGGTCGCGACCCCCAGGGTCCCCCAGCTCACACCCACAGTAGGCAACAGGAGGATAGGGATGGTGAGGGACAAAGCCAAGGTCGGGGCCACAAGCAGACAAGAATAGTCGGGTACACGCCAAAAGGTCAGGATCACAGGCAAACAGGGATGGTCAAGACACGCCAAAGTCGTTAATGGAAAACAGAAGCAGAGCACACGGCAGGAAACTAACACACAAAGGAATACACAATGGTTGATCAGCACTGATGGCCTGCAGTGCACAGGTTAATATAGGGTTACCTGATAGGGCCTGGGGTGGAGCCATACTTAGAGGAGAGGTTATAAAAACCACCAGGTGGAAGTGGCTGGCCTCTAGTCTGAACACATGAGGGGAGGTAAGCAAACACAGGAAGATCACTGCATAACCATGACAGTACCCTCCCTCTTACGAGTCCTCCCCCTCCCCCGCCTGGGTCCAGGCTTAAAGGGAAACTCCAAATGGAACCTCCTTAACAGACAGGGAGCAAAGACCTCAGATGCAGTGATTCAACACCTTTCCTCAGGGCCCAACCCTTTCCAAAGTACGAGGTACTGAAGAATGCCTTTACGGAGCCGGGAATCCAAAACTTGACTAACCTCATATTTTAGATTATCCTCAGAGACCAAAACAGAGGTAGGGAGAGGACGAGAGGACTTGAGGACTAAAGGCTTTTTAGGAATGGGTAAGGGCATGAAAAGATCAGAAGTCTGAGTAGGGTCCCCCACACCCTTAAAGATGAGCTGGGCATCCATAACAGGACCACCAGACTGGGCAGAGGTCAGTGGATCCCTGAGGTCAGGTTGGTTAGAAAGTGACATGTCACAAGAGTCAAGCTGGATAGCTGCAACAAAAACAGAATGCAGAGAACCCTGAGAAAAAGATTGAAAACCCCTCCTGGCCGAATGAGGTATTCTATCCAAAGGATGGATTGAGCCTCTTAAATGGGTTTGAACGGACATAGTAGCAGTAGGGTGAGGCCAGGTCACCGAAGGTGCTGAACAAGAAGCAGGAAGCTCATTGGGCTTGGGCTGGACTGGCATAACTGGTGCAGAGGTCGACTGAATAGTATTGTCAGGTGTAGCGACCATCTCAATCGCATCACAGGGCATAGCAACTGTGGAACTTGCAGACAAGTTAGCCTGGCTGTGCGTCCAAGGGAGATTAGGGACAGACAAAGGTAAATGTTTATGCGAACTGGAGTGAATGATCGACTCAGGTTCATAGGTGGACCCCTCATTCAGAGTACCACATGACCTAGAGAGTGCATCAGTCCGACTATTGCAGGACGCATCCCAGAGATCTCTATATACAGCGGGAAGAGCAGAAGATACTGGGATGGTGGTAACAGAAAGTTTCTCTTTTGGGGTACCCTTGAGTAAGCAGGAAGAGGAACAAGAGGAACCCCAAGCCAGGATCTGACCAGCAGACCAGTCGACGTGTGGAGAATAGAGCCGTAACCAAGGAAGACCTAATATGATAGGAGATGAAGCCTTAGGTAAGACAAGGAAGGATATCCACTCCTGGTGGAGTATCCCTACTGACATCTTAACAGGAAGAATCTGGAAGCGGATAGGGCCCCCTGGGAGAACAGTACCATCAATCGCCAAGACCACCAATGGCGTTGTAAGGGGCAAAAGGGTAAGTCTCATGGAGGATGCAGTTTCCCAATCCACGAAATTGGCAGCGGCTCCGGAATCCAGATATGCTGAGACCGAACGAGAGGAAGCACCGACATGAAGCAACACAGAAAGGAGTAGACGAGAAGGTGAAGGTGATATTTCAGGGTCTAATACTCCACCTTCCAGATGTATTAGCCCTGAGCGTTTTTCCGGACGAAGAGAACAAGTATCACGGAAATGACCTTTGGCCCCACAATAGAGGCATAGGCCCAGAGTTCTGCGCCTAGCACGTTCTTCGGGAGATAACTTTGTCCGGCCCAACTGCATAGAAAGAGAAGGGACTGGGGGCTCAGACTGCCTAAAGAACGGGGAGTGTTGGCGTCTTTTTTTCATGGCCCTCTCCTGAAGGCGAATATCGATCTGGTTACACAAGGTGATGACACTGTCCAGATCTGCAGGAAGGGATCTTCCTGCTAATTCATCCTTCACTCTATCAGAGAGGCCATGTAAAAAGGTTGCAACTAGGGCCTCATTATTCCAGCTCAATTCAGCTGTGAGGATACGGAACTGAAGAGCATACTGTCCCACAGACGCAGACTCTTGACGTAAAAGAGCGCTAGCCGCTGAGGAGACACGACCCGGTTCCTCGAAGATATTCCGAAAAAGTTTCAAGAAATCAGACAGGCTAGAAACCACTGGATCATTCAATTCCCACAGAGGGGCGGCCCAAGCTAACGCCTCGCCGGACAGGAGGGATATGATATATGCGACCTTTGCCCGATCGGACAGGAAGTTTTGGGGCTGGAGTTCAAAATGAATTGTGCACTGGCTAAGGAACCCCCTGCAAGCCTTGGAGTCCCCAGAGAAACGGACCGGAGCTGGTAGTTGTAATGAATGTGTGGCTGCGACTGATGCGATAGGTGCAGCGGCAGATAGCGGTTGAGGTTGTTGAACCGGGGGTCCTAATGAGGCCTGAACCTGTTCAACACGGGATGCCAAATCCTGAAGGAATCGCATCACCTGGGTCTGATGCGATTCTTGGGTCTCAAGTCGCCGAACTAAGCTCTGCAATGGATCATCTGCAGGAAGCGGCACGTCAGCCAGGTCCATGGCTGATCAAACTGTCAGGTCACCTTGAGGCGAGGTGACAGGTGCACACTGTAGGGATCAGGAGTGCATCGCAAGGTTGTGGACCTTACGGCTGACTGCTGCAGACGGGGGACAGATCCCACTGGGGTTAGAGCGTAAGATTCCCTGGGGCGCAGAGTCTAAGAGCCAGCAGGTGTTCCCCAGAGCCTCGAGTGGTGAGGATGGACTTGGCTGCAACTGGCTCCAGGTCGTGACCCCCAGAGTCCCCCAGCTCACACCCACAGTAGGCAACAGGAGGATAGGGATGGTGAGGGACAAAGCCAAGGTCGGGGCCACAAGCAGACAAGAATAGTCGGGTACACACCAAAAGGTCAGGATCACAGGCAAACAGGGATGGTCAAGACACGCCAAAGTCAGTAACGGAAAACAGAAGCAGAGCACATGGCAGGAAACAGGAAGCTAACACACAAAGGAATACACAATGGTTGATCAGCACTGATGACCTGCAGTGCACAGGTTAATATAGGGCTCCCTGATAGGGCCTGGGGTGGAGCCATACTTAGAGGAGAGGTTATAAAAACCACCAGGTGGAAGTGGCTGGCCTCTAGTCTGAACACATGAGGGGAGGTAAGCAAACACAGGAAGATCACTGCATAACCATGACACCTAGCCAGTCTCCAGACCTAAATCCTATAGAACAGTTATGGAGGGAGGTAAAAATTTGAGTTACCAAGCAACAGCCAAGAAACCTTAAGGATTTAGAGAAAATCTGTAAAGAAGAGTGGACCAAAATCCCTCCTGAGATGTGTGCAATTCTGGTGGTAACCAACTATCAGAAACATCTTATAACATTTGTATCATGTTTTTTTTCCGGACTTTTGGTTGATATTCTGTCTCTATCATTTAAAATACACCTATGATAAAAATTACAGACCCTTAATTTCTTTGTAAGTTGGCAAGCTGACAAAATCTGCAGAGGAATTAAATAATTATTTTCCCCACTGTATATACAGTAAATATATTTTTAAAGGTGCTATTGACATTACATTTTCACCACATGTCCGTAACAACCTATGCAATCCATTCATATAAAGAAACCAAAACAAATAAGTTCAGAAATCAAGTTATGTGTAATAAAATTTAATGACACATGGAAAAGTATTGAACACGCTAACTGAAATGTATTTAATATTTGGTACAAAATCCTTTGTTGGTAATGATAGCTTTAAGAGGTTGTAAACCTTTGAAGAAAAAAAATAAAATAAAAAAAACCCCTGCAAGACAAAGGCATAATGAGCTAGTATGCATCGCATACTAGCTCATTATAAAATACTTACCATAGAATAATGCCCTGCAGTGCAACCTGCACTCCGCTCCCATGGCCAAAATCTTTCACCGGCGTTACTTTCAGGTTCGCAGGCTCCAGCGCTGTGATTGGCCGGAGCCATGAGGACGCCATTCCCACGCATGAATGTGGGAGCCTCCGGTCACAGCACAGCCCCTGAAAAAACAGCACCAGCAGGCCGTTTCTTCAGTGCACATGCACTGGTGATGTCAGCAGCAGCGTATATAGTGAATATCTCCTAAACTGTGCAAGTTTAGGAGATATTTACAGTACCTACAAGTAAGCCTTGTTATAGACTTACCTGTAGGTACAAGTGGTGTAACAGAGATAACAATCCAAGCACTTTAAGCCCTTGTACACACGGTCGGAGAATCCATCGGAATGTGTCCTATCGGACCGTGTCGTCGGATTATCCGACTGTGTGTGGTATGCATCGGACTGATTCTGTCCGAATATCCGTCGAACCCAATTTTCCAACATGTTGGAAATATTTCCCAACCAACTGGTTCGATCGGACATACTCCGATCATGTGTAGTGAATTTTGATCGGACCAAGTGCCACGCATGCTCAGATCAAATTCCTACATCAAAGCTATTGGCTACTAGCCTGAATGTAGTCCCATCGTAACGAAATTACGTCATCACGTTCTGAAAGATCGGATTTTTCGACAACTTAGTCCAACCGTGTGTATGCAACAGTTTCGGACACAATCCGTCGGACTAAATCCGATGGACAAAATCCGACGGATTTGGTTGGCAGAATCTCCGACCGTGTGTACGTGGGCTAAGACACTTCCTGTATGGAGAAACTAGTCACATGCATTGTTCAGGTGTGATTTTGGCCCATTCTTCAACACAAACATTCTTTAAATCTTAAAGGTTTTGTCTGCCTCGTCTATGAACTTTGATCTTTAGTTCTTTCCATACATTTTCTATTGGATTCAAGTCAGGTGGTTGACTGGGCCATTCTAGCAACTTTATTTTCTTTATTTAAAACCAATTGAGGGTTTCTTGGCTTTGTGTTTGGGATTAATGTCTTGCTGAAATGTCCACCCTTGTTTAATCTTCATAATCCTGGTAGATTTAGCAGCACATTTTTGTGAAGAATGTCTTGGTACAGTATATTTTTTCACTCTTTTTATCTAGTTGGTTGGCGCAGAGGTACCTCACACCAGGGGCGGATCCAGAGTCTAATCTCGGGAGGGGCACTGCTATAAAATATGTTTTTTGGGGGGCAATTTATATGGGAAATGGCTGGTATTGGCGCTTCAATCATTACGGCACCATGGTTGTTATGGTGTCAGGATGATTGAAGCGCATTATTTCTATTAATACATTGTAATATAAAATTAAATGGTTCAACTCACCATAATGCAGAATCAGTGGGAGCCCTGAGGATGTCACTTGCCATGTCGCCTGCCACCAAATGTGGATTGTCACTTGTCACCAAATGCGGATTGTTACTTGCCACGTCACCTGCCACACATTGCGGATTGTCACTTGCCACGTAGCCTGCCACACATTGCAGATTGCCACTTGCCATGTCACCTGCCACACATTGCGGATTGTCACTTGCCACGTCGCCTGCCACCAGATGCGGATTGCCACGTAGCCTGCCACACATTGCGGATTGCCACTTGCCACGTCACCTGCCACACATTGCGGATTGTCCCTTGCCAAGTTGCCTGACCCACATTGCGGATTGCCACTTGCCACGTCACCTGCCACACATTGGGGATTGTCACTTGCCACGTCACCTGCCACACATTGCGGATTGTGACTTGCCACGTCACCTGCCACACATTGCGGATTGTCACTTGCCACGTCCCCTGCCACCAGATGCGGATTGCCACGTAGCCTGCCACACATTGCGGATTGCCACTTGCCACGTCACCTGCCACACATTGCGGATTGTCACTTGCCAAGTTGCCTGACCCACATTGCGGATTGCCACTTGCCACGTCACCTGCCACACATTGGGGATTGTCACTTGCCACGTCACCTGCCACACATTGCGGATTGTCACTTGCCACGTTGCCTGCCACACATTGCGGATTGCCACTTGCCACGTCACCTGCCACACATTGCGGATTGTCACTTGCCACGTTGCCTGCCACACATTGCGGATTGCCACTTGCCACGTCACCTGCCACACATTGCGGATTGTCACTTGCCACGTTGCCTGCAACATATTGCGGATTGCCACGTAGCCTCCCACACATTGCGGATTGTCACTTGCCACGTCAACTGCCACACATTACGGATTGTCACTTGCCACGTCACCTGCCACACATTGCGGATTGCCACTTGCCACGTAGTCTGCCACACATTGCGGATTGCCACTTGCCACGTAGCCTGCCACACATTGCGGATTGTCACCTACTGGTGGTCTTTTGTTGGGTCCCAGAGTGAACATAGGCAGCAGAGAGATGATGCAATCTCTCTGCTGCACACAGCTTCCTACCTAGTGAGGGCGGAACTGGAGGGACGCAGGGCAGTGAGAGATGATGTCATCTCCCTGCTCCCCTGCCTGCTGGCTTCCTGATTGGCCAGCAGCCCTCCTAAGCCGCCCAGCTGCCCCCCCCTCACCCGTCCACTCAGCGCGGGTACCCGCGGAACCGGCCGCGCGGGTACCCGCGGAACCGGCCGCGCGGGTACCCGCGGAACCGGCCGCGATTGGACCCGCGGAACCGGCCGCGATTGGACCCGCGGAACCGGCCGTTCTGTCATCAGCTGGCGGTATTCTCGGAGGGGGCAATTGACCCGTTGCCCCCCCCCCCCCTGGATCCGCCCCTGCCTCACACATTACAATATTTTTACATTCATCATTCCTTAAATTAAATGAAGTTTGTCAGTACTGTATGCTTATAAACAGCCCCATACCATGATTTTCCCACCTCCAAACTTCACTGTTGATATGGGGGTGTTTTGGGGATCATGTGCAGTGCCATTTGACACATGGTGTGTAATATGGCATCCAAAGAGTTCAATTTTGGTCTCATCTGACCAGGCTAAATTTTACCAGTATATCACAAGGTTGTCTAAATGTTGTGCAGAAAACTTAAACGAGATTAAACATGCTATTTTTTTCAGCAATGGAGTCTTGTGTGGTAAGCATGCATACAGGCCATGGTGGTTGAGTGCATTACTTATTGTTTTCTTTGAAACAATTGTGCCTGCTAATTCCAGGTCTTTCTGAAGCTCTCCAGAAGTGTTTCTTGGCTCTTGGACAGCTCTTCTGATAATTATTTTCACTCATCTGTTGGAAATCCTGCGAGGAGCACCTAGTCATGGCCGGTTTATGGTGAAATTATGTTCTTTCCACTTCCACTTTCAAATAATGGCCCCCACAATGCACACTGGAATATTCTGAAATCCTTCTGTAACCAATGCCATCAGTTAGTTTTGTATTAATAAAGTTGTGAAGGTCTTGAGAGAGCTCTTTGAGTTTACCCACCATTAGATGTTTCTTGTGAGGCACCTTGGTAACGAGACACCTTTTTATAGGCCATCAGTTGAGACTAAACCAGCTGATATTAATTTGTACTGACAAGGGGCAGGATTGCTTTCTAATTGCTGGTAGATTTCAGCTGGTGTCTTGGCTTTGCATGGCTTTTTGCGCCTCCCTTTTTACATGTTTTCAACACTCCTGTGTCATTCCATTTTATTACACATAACTTAATTTCTGAACTTATTTGTTTTGGTTTCTTTGTATGTATGTGTTGTATGGATTGTTACTGACATGTGGTGAATAGAAAAATGGTGACATGTGCAATACTTATTTTACCATGTATATATATATATATATATATATATATATATATATATATATATATATATATATATATATATATTTGCACACAAATAATTAATATTTATGTCTTTCCCCTGTGTTCCAAGCATAGTCTTATTTATAATTTGGATGCAGTTTGCCTACTTTAGGTTAATCATTTGTTTGGGACCCCATTGCTAGCCTTTGAACTCCATTTCCTACATACATACTGCAACAACCTTATCTGCAGATACCTTTGCTCTGAGATATAATGACAGCTAGTACAGCAATACACCTAGGCATACTGTCTCTGCTGAACAGATGGATCAGCCAATGGAACCCATATTCTGCATCAGTAGAGGAAACATAGCCAAATGCCTAAGCATGAATGGGTGTCATAGGATCCTAGAGCATTGGAGTAAGCATTTCTTGTCAAATAATACTTTGTAGCACCAAGGGCAAGATAGCTGGAACTGGTTTATGCAAATGTAGATTAGCTTTAAAAAGATCAGTCCACTCAAACCTAACAAAATACTTTTTAATAGATACTGATGAACAGATCTAGTGGTTAAATGTCTGCACATGAATTCTTAGGTCTTTACAATTGTTGTGATCATTGTAAAGGAACCTCATTCTCCATGTTGGATTTTCTATTGATTCTTAATTTACAGAATGCATTGCAACATGAAGCTAAAACTCCCCTTGTTAAAGGGTGAGTCCACTCAGAGGTGGGAAATACTGCGGAAAGATTTCCCTACGTGTGAGATCCTTGCAGGATAAATAACAGAAATCAGGGAAGACTGAAATTAATTATGCTTTCAAATTCAAGTTTGGGGTGAAATAACCCTATAAATAGAGAATTGAATTTATGTTGAACATTTCTCCACATAATTACATGCACCAAGACATAGCATTAAAGACATATCAAACATCTAAACTGTATGAACAATGTGGTATAAGGACAGCATACACTGATATAGGCATTCATTATACAACCATAGCTTCCAAGGTTAGATATGTAAAGTTGCACAAGTCTTAGAATGCACCAAGAAAATTATAGTTAAGGTCTTACTATTCTGACTCTTTTCTAATGTTACTCTTTAGGCCTCATGCACACAGGATTTTTTTTGACGTTTTTACAGCAGCTGTTTTTGGCTGTAGATGTTTTTTTCTACAGTCATTAAACTCTCCATCATGTTATTCTATGTGTCCATGCACACGAAGGCTGTTATCGGCAGTTTTGAGCAGTAAAAACAAAACAAAACTAGTGGGTTCTGAGAGACGTTTATGGTGATAAATGCTGATAAACTTCTATAAACGCTCAAAAACATCTCTGACCAGCATTTAACATTGTTGATCCATTGAAAAAGAAAAAATTCTTCTTCAAAAAAAAAAAACGCTAATGCGAAAAAACACTATTGCAAAAACGTTAAAAGAAGTTGAAAAACTCACTGCAAAGCTACTGCCATTTTTATAACGTTATTTTAACGTCCAGTGTGCATGAGGCCTTACAAGCAAATGCTTAGCGCCTAGTTTGGGTAAGTAGCTCCTGGAGTCTATTAGAGCTTTTGCTGTCTTTGTATCCATTGGGGAGATTCACCCTTTAAGTTTTTCCATGGTAAACATTGCCACCAAGACTGAAAGTGTTGGAATCCAAAAGTGTGAAGTTAAGATGAACTCCTACAATGCGGCACCTGTTCTCATAAATGCTTCAGTTTGGAGAGCTTTCCTTTCACTTCCTGTTGTGTTTCTTAGCCCGCGTACACACGGTCGGAGATTTTGCCAACCAAATCTGTCGGATTTTGCCCGTCGGATTTAGTCCGACAGATTGTGTCCGAAACTGTTGCATACACACGGTCGGGCCAAGTTGTGAAAAATCCGATCTTTCAGAACATGATGACGTAATTTAATTACGATGGGACTACATTCAGGCTAGTAGCCAATAGCTTTGATGTAGGAATTTGATCTGAGCATGCGTGGCACTTGGTCCGATGAAAATGCTCTACACATGATCGGATTAGGTCCGTCCGGCCCAGTTGGTCGGGAAATATTTCCAACATGTTGGAAAATTGGGTCGGACAGAGATTCGAACGGAATCAGTCCGATGCATACCACACACAGTCGGATTATCTGACGACACGGTCTGATAAGACTCATTCCGACAGATTCTCCGACCGTGTGTACAAGGGCTTAGACTAAAACTGGAAGGAAATCTCTACAACAGCAAAAAAAATAAAAAATTACAAGGGTTTTAACCATTCCCTGTTGTTTTTGCTTTTGATATACTTTATTGAAAATAGGACAAAGAGAAAATGAGCTTCTAAAAAATAAATAAAAAAAATAAAATAAAAAAGTTTTTACAGTGAATTTGCTTTGTACTATTCAATTTAAATAATTCACAAATGTAAATTATATTTAATTTGTGAAGATGTTCAATCAGAGAAGATTATGCAATCTAAGTGATAGCCATTCTATTATTTCCTAAAGTATTAGAAAAACTTATTAGCTGAAGTTTTGACGCTCCTTCACAAATGACTAAATCAGTAGAGCCCACTGTCCTCATCATAGGAAATGGGTGCCATTCAGAGAAGAAAACTGAAGAAAAATGACCCATTGAGGATATTATAAGTAGAGCTTCTTTTGATGTGAAGTGTGTTATAAAATGGCAGCCTTCATAATCATCATAATCATTAAGTTGCCAATTTCTCTTATATAAAAGCAACAGAAGGAGTGAAAAGGCAGCTGGCTAAGTGGTAGAATAGAAAATTGAAATGTTATTTCCTTGTCCCTTTATTACGCTAACATTACAGAAAAGCAAAAAGGTGCTCTCCCACTGGCTAAAATTACCACGCTGCATATTATGTTGAACCCAATTTCCCATGTTCTTTCGTGTCATGACTATATGCCCTTTGAAAAAAGCCAACATACGTTTTCTGTTATTTAATGCTGACATTGTATTATTTAAAGCAATTACTGGGCCGTGACTGGTGGCTCAGCAAACAATCTCTCAAGAGTTCATAAAGTGTGCCAAGCCTAGTACTCATACTGGTAATCTCAGTGAAAGCCACTAAACACTTGCCTTATCCTGGTTGTAGCAAATAGTTGGAAAGTTCTATTTGGCCAGCAAAGGTCAACTCTTATCTATGTGTTGATTACTTCAGGTTATACAATTAGACAAGCTGCAAGAAAATTTAGAAACATCTGGATCATCCAAAGTCAGTTGACTATATCACAGAAATAACATGTCCATTGGTATTTTGGAGAAATCAAGGATTGAAATTGGATCTTACATATGTAGTTCTGATACACTCTTTACTGCAGCAAAAAAATATAAAATCCTTCAGCAAAATGTTGTGAAATGTTGTGAAGCACCAACTTCTTCTAACAGGAGATAAGCTGAATCAAATAGAATCACAAAGTCTTCCAAAAGATATCCTTATGCCTTTACTTATATCACAAATGCACAAAAAAAAAAAACAAAGGACCTATTTTTCACATAAGGTTGGCACAGACATTATCCAACATATAGGGCCTTCAACGGTGCAAGATATGGTCCAAGATTGTAGGAAACCATTTAGTATTTTTAATCTCTAGCATCGACCAAAATATGAAATAAGTTTTTGGTGGACTAAAGAGGAATACCAGATGTGGATATTTTATGCATACCATATTTATCGGCGTATAACACGCGCCAGTGCATAAGTTTAGGAGGGAATTTTAAAGAAAAAAACTTTCAGGAGGGATCTTTAAGGAAAAAAACTTACATTTAAATGCCCATCAATGCAGCCTTGTCAGTGTCATTTGCAGCCTTCCATTGCAGCCTTGTCAGTCATTTGCATCCTTCCATTGCAGCCTTGCATGTCATTTGCAGCCTTCCTTTGCAGCCTTACATGTCATTAGCAGCATTCCATTGCAGCCTTACATGTCATTAGCAGCCTTCCCAGTCATTTGCAGCCTTCCATTGCAGCCTTGTCAGTTTCTTTTGCAGGTTTTCCGTTTAAAAATGTCGCCGCCGAGATACAGAGCGCATGTCCTGTGTATCTCGGCTGCGCTCAGTAACTCTTGGCCATTCTCAGCTATTTTTGGCCGCACTCGCCCATTCTCGGCTATTTTCGGTTGTTCTCGGCGGCTTTCGGCCATTCTTGGCGGCTTCCAAAAGCCGCTGAGAATGGCTGAAAATAGCCGAGAGCGGACGAAAATAGCCAAAAGCTGCCGAGACCGGCAGAAAAGGCAGAAGAGCTCACAATCGGCGGGGAATAGGCATATAACACACACCCACGATTTTTCCCTGATTTTAAGGGGAAAAAAGTGCGTGTTATACGTGGATAAATACGGTAGTTACACTTGCCATTGCGAGAAGATGGAAAACAGCCCTCCCCCCCACATTGGAAGAAGTCATTCAAATCCTTAACCAAAACTTTCAGATGGAACATTATTTTGCCAAAGCTAACCATTCCACAAGTCGTTTTCGCAAATCCTGGGAGCTCTGGATTACTAATCCAAGGAGTACTCCTTTACTATGATCATACCCATCGTTTATATCTTATTAAGGACTTATTTGCTCTTTATGTTCGGCGATAAATGACTAACCCTAGTCGCATATGTAACTGTGCCCCTTTACCTCTCCCCCCCCCCCCCCCTATCTTTACTTTTCTTTTCTCATTCCTTTATGATCGTTGAATACCTTGCATTTATTATTATTTCTGTTTATATTCACACCGGGATATGCCCAACTGGTGATGTCTATGTACTTCTTCTTTTTTGTTTCTCTCTCAGTAATTGCAATAAACATTAAGTTTTAAAAAAAAAAATACGGTAGTTACACTGGCCCAGCTTGGAATAATGTAACCATGCATATACCATACCTGATTGATGCCCCTGGAACCTGCAAATTACTACAGTAGACACAGCTATTCCAGTGATATCCACTAGCTTCTGGGTCCCTTACCGAGAAGCTTCCCTGCTGCATTCTGAATACAGGAGGTCAGGTGCTTGGCATTCAGAGAGTGTTTGCATTCTCTGAATGAGAGCAAAGCATTCTCTGATTGGACGAGGTAAAGAGGCAGAGCAGTGATGCCACTTTTTCCACCTCATCTACAGTGCCTTGCAAAAGTATTCACACCCCCTTGGCTTTTTACCTATTTTGTTGCATTACAGCCTTTAGTTCAATGTTGTTTTTTTTTTATCTGAATTATATGTACTGGATCAGAACACAATAGTCTAAGTTGGTGAAGTAAAATTAGAAAACTATATACATAAAACTATTTTTCAGAAATTAAAAACTGATAATTGGCATTTGCGTATGTATTCACCCCGTTTGTTATGAAGCCCATAAAAAGCTCTGGTGCAACCAATTACCTTCAGAAGTCAAATAATTTATGAAATGATGTCTACCTGTGTGCAATCTAAGTGTAACATGATCTGTCATTACATATACACACCTTTTTGAAAGGCCCAAGAGGCTGAAACACCTAAGCAAGAGGCACCACTAACCAAACACTGCCATGAAGACCAAGGAACTCTCAAAACAAGTAAGGGACAATGTTGTCCAGAAGCACAAGTCAGGGTTAGGTTATAAAAAAAATATCCGAATCTTTGATGATCCCTAGGAGATAGATAAAATCATAAACAAATGGAAAGAACATGGCACAACAGCAAGCCTGCCAAGAGACGGCCACACACAAAACTCATGGACCGGGCAAGGATGGCATTAATCAGCTAGGCAGCACAGAGACCTAAGGTAACCCTGGTGGAGCTGCAGAGTTCCACAGCAGAGACTGGAGTATCTGTGCATAGGATGACAATAAGCCATACGTTCCATAGAGTTGGGCTTTATGGCAGAGTGGCCAGAAAAAAGCCATTACTTTCAGCAAAAAACAAAATGGCACGTTTTGAGTTTGCGAAAAGCCATGTGGGAGACTCCCAAAATGTATGGAGGAAGGTGCTCTGGTTTGATGAGACTAAAATTTTACTTTTTGGCCATCAAAGAAAATGCTATGTCTGGCGCAAACCCAACACATCACATCACCCAAAGAAGACCATCCCCACAGTGAAACATGGTGGTGGCAGCATCATGCTGTGGGGATGTTTTTCAGCAATCATGACTGGGAAACTGGTCAGAGTTGAGGGAAAGATGGGTGGTGCTAAATACAGGGATATTCTTGAGCAAAACCTGTACCACTCTGTGTGTGATTTGAGGCTAGGATGGTGTTTCACCTTCCAGCAGGACAATGACCCCAAACACACTGCTAAAGCAACACTTGAGTGATTTAAGGGGAAGCATGTAAATGTGTTGGAATGGCCTAGTCAAAGCCCAGCCCTCAATCCAATAGAAAATCTGTGGTCAGACATGATTGATGATGAATCAAATCAAGATGAAGATGAAGATTGCTGTTCACAAGCACAAACCATCCAACTTGAAGGAGCTGGAGCAGCTTTACAAGGAGGAATGGGCAAAAATCCCAGTGGTAAGATGTGACAAGCTCATAGAGACTAATCCAAAGTGACTTGGAGCTGTGATAGCCACAAAAGGTGGCTCTACAAAGTATTGACTTTGGGGGGGTGAATAGTTATGCACATTGACTTTTTCTGTTATTTTGTCCTATTTGTTGTTTGCTTGACAATAAAAAAAAAAAAAAAAGTTGTGGGCATGTTCTGTAAATTAAATGTTGCAAATCCTCAAACAATCCATGTTAATTTCAGGTTGTGAGGCAACAAAACACGAAAAATGCCAATGGGGTGAATACTTTTGCAATGCACTGTAATCAGAGAAAGCTTTACATTAATTTAGAGAAAAGATAGAAAAGATCTATGTGTGGAATTCCTCTTTAAAGCTAAATTCCACACTCTGCCCTCCACTCCGCAGTTTCCCCATTCTTCTCTCTAGGTCTCTACTGGCAGTATTTTATTCTTTTTTTTACACTTACCTTTTCCAGATGTCTTCAAACATGTGATTTGCATCTTCCTCTTAGGTCGTGACATCAGCACTGCTCTCTGTGTCACTACACTGTGTGCAGCATGTCATGGTGATGTCATGGTGATGACATAGTTACATAGTTAGTAAGGTTGAATAAAGACACCAGTCCACTCACTCAGGTTGAACTGGATGGACTGGTGTCTTTATTCAACCTTACTAACTATGTAACTATGTAACTATGTCCCCTCAGGGGGCTGGTCCATGACACCCTGCACTCACAGAATGTCCCCAGTATTCCATATTAAATAAGGACATCAAATGGTGGAAAAGAAGTGATGCAGAGGACAGCACCAGAAAGGAGTTGAATATTGCATCCAGGGCTTTTTTTTTTTATTACTAACTGGGGTACCAATAAAGTAGAAACATTTGCCCAAAGTTGTGCTTTGAAGGGTAACTCCAACACCACTTTTGTGGAAAAAAGCAAATAAAAAAAAAATGTAGCATATACAATTGCAACACAAGTCATATTGTAATTGAATCTTATAAAAAATTACCTTTCCTTTTCAAACTGCAGCTCTGTAATTTTCTGTGAAATGCAATGCAATATGGCTACCTGGAGGTGTTCTGTACACAGAATGTGTACAGAACACCTCCCAGATATGCCATTTCCTGCTTGATTTCCCCAAATGTCTGCACTAAGATACATATCAGATTTCAGGCATCCCCTGCAACAAAAATGTAATTTTTGGTGAGATACCCCCAATAGAAAATCACATCTAAAGGGATGCAGATCCTGCAATTTTCCTCATTAGAGCTTTGCAGTTGCAGCAGCTGGTTGATAATAAAGAAACCACTCCCATTAGAATCACTTTGGCACATGGGCACAGAAACACACAGGGATTTCTTCAGAATAACAAAAGGTAGGAATCTGCAACAAAGTTTGTCAAAATCCCTGCAATGTACATTGGTCATCCAGAGGGGACTGTTTTTTTCTCAACAAGAGTACAGTAACACTTTAAATTATCCTTATGTCAAAAAGAGAAGGACAGTACATATATATATATATATATATATATATATATATATATATATATATATATATATATATATATATATACAAAAAAAATAATGCTAAGTAAATAAAAAAGATGCTCAGAATCTAGATTTTAAAATACAGTAACAAAACTAATTTATGAAGCCATTAGATGTCTTAGTGGGTAGTGTTATGGGATTGGAACACTGCTGCTGTTCCTGGCAGAAATGTTTTATTAAGCGAGTTGTTTAAGGAAACCAATTTCAATGCAGCCTTATCAGTGCTGGTGTTTTCGCTGCGACCACAAATTCAGCATATTTAGAAACATAATTTGGGATTAAGAAATACAGTGATTGAGTGAGGCATTACATATAAAGTCAACTGTATTACTAAAAGTAATACAAAGCAGTTAAAACCAAGCATAATTGTAAAATAAATTTGATAAAAGCAGCCATTGCTACCCTAGGAAAGGTCACAACTATTTAATTAACTGAAGCTATTCAAGTGAACTTTCTTATACTTTGTGGATTGTTATGTGACAACATCAAAGTGTCTGGTCTTGATATCGAGTGAAAATGTAGATGTTCATTTATTATCACTGAAAATTTACACTATGAAAAACTGTTTTAATTAATATAGTTATTAAAGATTAGAACACTTTAGTTTTATTCCGTTTCCCAACACTGCATTAATGATGGTCAGCTATTCTGAAAAAGCTGTATGCGGTTTGGAATAAAAGTTTTTTCTAACATTGGGTTATATTTGTACAGTAAACAAGCAGTTCTTGATGGACAGTTGGCAAACAGGGACATCAAGATATGATTTGCATGGCTCTGGCCACTATTTGCAAACTGCAACCACCATTTTTTTTTTTCATTCACCTGTTTTATCTGTACCTTCCTCCTTATGACAACCATACCCGCTAATTTCCTGTACAGGGCCCGAAAATTAGGGAAAATCTCCAACATAGTTTCCATATCTTACACTGATGATCAGCAACTATCCTGAAATAATTGTATGCAGTTTGGAATAAATAAATTAAAAAAACAGTGCAGCGCCACATATAAAAGATGTACAAATGTCCATGAGCACAGTCCAATATGAAAAGAAACAACCTCTGTGAAATGGGTGCTTGATGTCAGACAAACAGTGTTATGCCGCGTACACACAACCGGTTTTCCCGTCGGAATAATCTCCAAACGTTTTTCCGACAGAGTTCCGCTGAAACTGTCTTGCATACACAAGATCACACCAAAGTATGATTGTTAAGA
The DNA here is from genome assembly GCF_037356315.1 of Lithobates pipiens. Lineage (NCBI taxonomy): Eukaryota > Metazoa > Chordata > Amphibia > Anura > Ranidae > Lithobates > Lithobates pipiens. The sequence continues at coordinate 94,330,925 of NW_027507785.1, forward strand.
ACGCGGTAACATACAACACCTACGACGGGACTAGAAAAAGGAAGTTCAATAGCCAGTAGTCAATAGCCTCCGTCTCGTACTTGCTTCAGAGCATGCATCGTTTTTGGAAAGTCCGGTCGTGTGTACACGGCATTATTGTGTACCAGGCTTATGCACAATTCTCCAAACAGACAAATTTCTATGTGGTAGTACTATAAAATAATGGTCTATATGGTTAGATTGAGCTATACATGGTAATCTGCAAATCAGCCTTAACAATGGCCCAGACAACATTACCGGCAATGGTAAACAGTGCTGTGATTACTTTTCTGCTACTAGTGTACTATACTACTAGAGTGTAACTCTAGGGATGACTATGCTAATATCCAAATCTAGTGCAGTGATACTACAGGCAGTAAATTAAGTCCTTGTAGAGCAGCTTATATAGTGAGATAATCTTTTGCCCTTTATCTTCAGCTGGCTAGCACTGGGGTCTAGTCTTTACTGTGGTGTGCATAAACAATGTCACAGTAAAGTCTGTATAGGAGGCTAGTCAATTGTTCAAACCCTATATGTTCAGTCTCTACTAGCAGCAAACAGGTTAATGGCTGCAAGACCCTCTCACCAAATCCAGCAATACAGCTATAACAGTCCCGCTGTTCAGGTGCCCTCTGGATTGGCCTGGTGCAGCTCTAGCCCTTACTCCACAAGTTTACCACCAGTAGCTTATTCCTCAATTTCTGCTTTACCTGATCCACCCTCCCTCTCTGGTTGCCCTCCCGATTTGCCCTCCCTCAGGGCATAGGGCCCCAGTCTCTGCTCAGGTCCCTGGCTTGTGTGAGGCAGGCACACATCCAGACAGACAGATGTGCTCACTCTGATTCCTGCACAGCAAAAAAAAAGCTACTCTGTCTGCACCCCAGGAAAGACAGCTTCTTTCCCCTCCCTTATCAATCTCTCCACTTGGGAACTGTAGTCCAATGGTCATAGAAGTCCACAGTATGGCTCCCCTCCTGAACTTGAACTCCCACATTCCACTGCAGCCAGCATAGACCTTTATGGAGCTTCTTTGACTTTCCTGCTTCCCTGCTGGTTCCCTATGCATCTGGCTACAGGAGTATTTTTTTATTATAAAAAAAAAAGTTTAAATATTAAATATAATATTAAAATATTCACAGAAACATTTTAAAAAGATACATTTTTGCACATTTTTTTCCTGGTCTCAATGCTCAACATTGAGTCACTGACCTAGAATAAGGCTACAGATTAGAGAGTTCCTGGTCAGTGTCTCATAAATGATTAAAGCCTTTTGATCAGCATAAGTCAAGTACATTTTTTTTTTTAAAAGATAGATTAGTAACAGTAGCCTTCATAGTTAACTCACTATGGTTTTCCATTGACACAAACAGACGTTGACTTTTTTTTCTATACAAAGACACTCGCACATTTTTTCCATTCTGCTGAAGGAAAAGGCGCACTTTTGCTTGTGTCTATGACAACAGAAATATATACAAAATGCAGCAGCAAAATATGAAACTTATTTATTCCTCTAAATTACAATGAGGTCAAAAAACATGAAAGCAAAAAAATAAATATCCTTGTTCCGTTATTTTCCTCCCCATCTCCGCATTATAATAATGCAAAATAGCAGGTGGCAAACTCTGAATAAATAGCTTCCAAGTAAATGACTGTATTTTACATTATGTTTACTCAGCATGTCAGCCATTAATTGCCTTAGTTCCCCATTACCACTTAAATGATACTCTATTTGGTAAATGCATGCATTATGTGAGCCATAATACACAGGGAAGTATACAACAGAAGACCTACCAGCTCCTTCAAGGCGAATAAGGAGACATCAGGGTAAACAATGCTAGAGGTCATGTACAGTACCTACAGCTCCTCGCTTTAAACACATACAGTATATGCATAACACATATCTGTGTTTTCTTTAAAATTACAGTTCCTGCCCCGAGTCGGAGGATAATGCCTCGTTTACACTTGTGTGTGTGTGTGGGGGGGGGGGGGGGGGTTTAGTAGAGCAAAAATTTTTACCCCTCCCCCCAACTGCTCCCCCATGGGTGTACATCCCTGCAGTGAGATAAACGATCACTTGTGTTGCATCCACCGACCGTGACCCATGCAAATGAGATGGGCTGCAATACAACCACTCCATACTGTAAGTACAGGCAATGCTCACAGTTGCGGAGTTGATGGTCAAGGTTTTTAGGGGATAAAACAGGCAGTGAGGGAGTGAAATAACACCTTCTTGCTGCCTGTTAAAAACCCTCTGAACCCGATTTAATGCAGACTGCTCTTCAGATGGCAACAGCAGTGTAAATTAATCCTTATGGAGTCTTTTAGGCTGACCTCCAGGCAAAGATAAAATGCACAGCTAATGCGTTCATTAGTACAGTAGTACCTTGAATTACAAACATAATCTGGTCCAGAAGCATGCTTGTAATCCAAAGCACTTGTATATCAAAGAGAGTTTCCCCAAAGGAATCAACGGAAACTCCGATAATTGGTTCCACAGTCACTGCTGGCGTATGCAGTACTGTATGTGGCCAGAGGTGTGGGGTCGCTCAAAGACGCTCTGAGACACTTGGAGATGCTCGGAGACACTTGGGAAGTGTCTCCAAGCATCCCCGCGCATCTCCGAGCATCACCGGCGCCCCCGCACCCCTGGCCAAATATGGTACTGCACAACCCAGTGGCTTGAATCCTACTCATCTTGCAAGACAACGCTCGCAAACTGAGTCAAGATTTAAAAAATAGCTCCTACTGTGAAACGCTCAGATATCACGTTACTCACAATCCGATGTTTCACTGTACATAATTTTTTTAATTCAAGACATGTAAGTACCTGAATTCACCTTGGGATCAGCTTCTTTAGTCTCCTTTAGGCTGGGTTCACACTGCTGCGGGGGGAGATCCGGATGTGATTCGCACCGCAAATCACATCCGATCTCCGTAGCGATGCGAGTCCAGCCATACAGATAGTATGGCTGAATTTGCATCGCTCCCGCAGCAAACTCGCACGGGACCCTTTTTTTGGTCCGCAACAGAATCGGATCGCATGGGGGTTCAAACCATGCGATCCGATTCCTGTGCGAGTCGGCAGATCGCACTGCGATATGCGGACGGATCTGGGGGTGTCATTAACATATCATTGACACTCCCAGCCGTCCGCATAGGGCAGTGTGAACTGCCGGCGGGAGTAATGCGATGCGGGAAAACGCCGCGGATTCGCGGCGTTCCCGTATCGCAGCGGTGTGAACCCGGCCTTACAGCAGAGATCGTACATGGAGCAGGAAGGGCAGGACAATGTGCCAATCAATCATAGTGCAGGGCTCATGCGCAAGGAGCATGTTGATATACAGAGAGAGAAAGGTTGCAGAGAGGTGAGCTCATTGTTATTCTGGTTCTCATTCTACTGTCCAATCACAGGGTGGGGGAAGAATAAGTATAACTGTAATGGTTACTTAACTACAGAAGGAAAAATATCAGGTCTGCCTTTGGCATATAAAACAGCTCATTTATAGGTATTTCATCTGTTTAGCATTTTGCCTGGACTTTACCTTTAAAAACATATACAGGGCTAATTACAAAAAAGCATAGTGCAATATATGTAAAACGTGATCAACACAAATTACTGCATTGATTTAATTTATGATTGGAATATTCATAAATGACAACTGTACAATTAAAAGGTCCCCCCAACAGAGAAACTGCTATAAGACCAAAAAACAATAGAGATCCCAAACATGCTATTTTCTCGCATTTGACAAGTCACGTGGCATCTGCCAATAGGAATAATTAGCTGATTGGCCAGATATACATATATATCAAACCCCACAAGCTCCTCTGTCAGAAATGACATGGTCCACTGCCTCAGAGTTGGTTGTATGACCTGCCAGGAAGTTGACTTATTTGAACTCAAACAGAAAGGTAAACATTTGGCACCCAGGGGATAATGTGGTTAAAATATTTTATATTAATGTAATTATTTCCATGTCATATAGATATAGCAGGCATGACAAAAATGTTAATATTGGTGCTTGAAAAAAAAAGGGGGGGGGGGTTGATGGGTAGAAACCCAGAGGTAACAATCTCTTAGTACACTTTATACGCAACATACAACTTGGTTCCAATAAAACTTGGATTTTATGGACATATAATTGACTTCTATTTAGTACCTAAACAATCACAAATAGTCAAATCCTATTTTCATAGGCTAAGTGAGGTAATAAGCGGGCACAGCAGCCCATTCATTTGCGGTGGTTACGGCTGTGGGAGCCACCCACATAGATGCGAACCTAAGTGTTATTGCTGAATCTAATAAAAAGTTAACAAAACGATAGACTTACAAAATTGGTACTATCGTGTGTTGACTAGGGTCGAAAAGTTAAACCAGCCTTTCTCAACCCTTTAAGGAGGAACCCTTGAAATTACTTAATTTTCTCAATCATTTACACCTGCTAATAAATATTATATCTACATCTCACAGGACATTGGTGTTAACAGTCATTTGTACATACAGACAGGGGCAGACTGACAACTCATGGGGCCCCCGGGCAATAGGAGATTATGGGGCCCCCAGGAAATCAGAGATTATGGGGCCACACAGTATACACACACACAGTATACAATCACACAGTATACACATACATGTACACACAGTATACACAGACATGTTTCTATTGGCTGAGAAGGTACTGGAGAGGTGGGGCAGCTATAATCTCAGGATTTATAGACCAAAAGGATGTCGGTAAGGGGCATTTACTGAGGCTGGCAACCCTGATGGGGCCCCCTAGTGGCCGGGGCCCTCGGGTAGTGCCCGAGTGGCCAAATGGTCAGTCCACCCCTGCATACAGATAAACAAAAGAATAAGCAATGTGGAACATATAAAGTATTGACACCCAGCACTACTTTATATAATATTATTATTTTCAGTTCCCCTTACACTGGTGGTCCTTTAGGGGCCTAAGTATACTAGTGGCCAGTGTGAAGAATGTTCCTTACATTGGTGGCCAGTGGGAAGAATTCCCCCGACATTGGTAGCCACTGGAAAGAATGCCCCTTACAATGGTGGCCAGTAGAAAGAACGCCCCGGACATTGGTGGCCAGTGGAAAGAATGCCCCTAAACATTTGTAACCAGTAGAAAGAATGTCCCTGACATTGGTGGGCAATAGAAAGAATGCCTCTAAAATTGGTGGCCAGTAGAAGGAATGCCCATAAACATTTGTGACCAGTAGAAAGAATGCCCCTGACATTGGTGGGCAGTGGAAAGAATGCCCCTGATATTGGTGGCCAGTAGAAAGAATGCCCCTAAACATTTGGGACCAGTGGAAAGAATGCTCCTTATGTTAGTGGTCAATGGAAGAATGCCCCTTACATTGATGGTCAGTGGGAAGAATGCCCCTTACATTGATGGTCAGTGGGAAGAATGCCCCTTACATTGATGGCCAGTGGAAAGAATGCTCCTTACATTGGTGGTCAGTGGGAAGAATGCCCCTTACATTGATGGCCAGTGGAAAGAATGCCCCTTACATTGGTGGTCAGTGGGAAGAATGCCCCTTACATTGATGGCCAGTGGAAAGAATGCTCGTTACATTGGTGGTCAGTAGGAAAAATGCTCCTAACATTGGTGACCAGTAAAAGCAATGCTCCTTATATTGGTGGCTCGTAAGAAGAATGCCCCTACATTGGTGGTGAGTGTGAAGAATACCTCTCTCCTGCTATGGATACTTTAAAACATAATTGGTGTCAGTGTTTACTAATTTCAAAAAATGCTAAGTGCTCAAGGAATCCCTAGCAATCTCTAAAGGAACCTTAGCGTTCCACAGAGCCCTGGTTGAGAAAGACCACATTAGACTGTATGCTCCACTGGGACAGAGACGTATGGTTCAGTGCTCTTTCTAATGTTCTATGGAGTATTTTGGCCCTATACACATATGCTGTATGTTTAAAATGAATACCAGAACTGGAACAGTAGAGAGTAGACATTGGACAGAACCGGTACCAAAGGGACAGAAGAGTTATTTACAAAACTGAATAGCTAAGTCTGCAAATACACTTTGACTTTGAAATGATTTCTGCACCCATCAATACAGCACATTATAACAGAGAAGAACAACGAGAATAAGTATTGACAAATTCCAGCTGAGGCTGTGGCTTGGAAAGGATGATCATTATGGTGTCGATTATCTGTGGAGCTCAAATTATTTATTAACACTGTAGTGGTAAATTATCATCAATATCAAATCATTGAACACAGCTGGTTGTTAGTAAAATTAGACATCAGTGGTTCGGCTCCATTGAAGCATGCAAGATCAGAAATGATTGATTATCTTTGCATACTGCACGTATTCCTTATTTTAAACGATTGGAGAAGAATGACTGGCAAAAACTACAGAAATTATCTAAATGATTTATTTCAAGATGTGAACATTTTTCGTGCACTTTGCAAGAATCTCAGGCTTAAAGAGTAACTCCACCTCTGGCTGATCTATGTTCATTACAAGGAGTTTAACAAACTTTGTTGCAGATTTCTACCTTTTGCTATTCTGAAGAAATCCCTGTTTGTCTCTCTGTGCCTGTGTGGGAAAGTGAGTCTAATGGGAGTGGCTTTATAAATATCAATCAGCTGCTGGACCTGCAGGGCACTAATGAGGAGAGGTGCTGGGCCTTCATCCCTGTAACTGGTTCCCAACTGGCTCACGCAGATATACTGCGGCAAAATGTCTCTCCTGGATAAAATCCCATACATATATACGGCTTTGCCCAGGAGAGCCACCAGAGGGCACGGGAGCCGCGTGTGCACGCGCTGCACAGCAGGGGACCCAATGCGTGTGGTCGGCGGGAGCGATTGCTTGCACGAGTGGCAGCACGGGGGTTTGTGTGTGTAAACACACAAATCCCTGTGCTGACAGAGGAGAGAACACAGATTGTGTGTTTCTTCCACCTAGAAACAGCAATCTGTCATCTCTCCTAGTTAGTCCCATCCCCCCACAGTTAGAATACACACATAGGGAACACCTTGATCACCCCCCCTCCCCAGTGTTAACCCCTTCTCTGCCAGTGACATTTACAGGGTAATCAGTGCTTATTTATAGCACGGATCGCTCTGTAAATGTCAATGGTCCCAAAAATGTGTCAAAAGTGTCCGACCTGTCCAACGAAATATTACTATACCACTAAACATTGCAGATCACCACCTTTACTAGTAAAAAAAAATAAAAATATTAAAAAAAAAAACGCCATATAAATGGCATAAATCTTTCCCATAGTTTGTAGATGCTATAACTTTTGCGCAAACCAATCAATATACACTTATTGCGATTTTTTTAACAAAAATATGTAGAATACATATTGGCCTAAACTGAGGTAAAAAATTGTGTTTTTTTTTAAATTGGGATATTTACTATAGCAAAAGTAAAAGATATTGGGGGTTATTTACGAAAGGCAAATCTACTTTGCACCGAAAGTGCACTTGGAAGTGCAGTCGCTCTGAATCTAAGGGGTAGATCAAGTGGAATGAGTGGAAGATCTGCTGATTTTATCATCCAATCATGTGCAAGCTAAAATGCTGTTTTTTATTGTCCTTGTATGTCCCCCTCGGATCTACAGCAACTGCACTACCAAGTGCACTTTCAAGTGTATTTTCCTTTAGTAAATAACCCCCATTGTGTTTTTTTCAAAATTTTCCCTCTTCTTTTGTTCATAGTGCAAAAAAATAAAAACCGCAGAGGTGATCAAATACCACCAAAAGAAAGCTCTATTTGTGAGGAAAAAAAAGGGCGTCAATTTTGTTTGGGTACAGCATTGCACAACCACGCAGTTGTCAGTTAAATTGCAGTGCTGTATCGCAAAAAATGGCCTGGTCATTGAGCAGCCAAATCTTCCGGGGCTGAAGTGGCTATATGCGATTTCATATTGGGAGTATCTCACCAAAAGTGAACATTTTGTTGCAGGGATGCCTGAAATCTGACTTAGTGCAGACTTCTGGGAAGATCAGTAAGCCAATCACGCACATTCTGTGTATAGAACACCTCCCGGTAGCCATATTGCATTTTACAGAAAATTACAGCGGCGGCAGATTGAAAAGAAAAGGTCATCTTTAATAACATTCAATTACAATATTACTTGTGTCGCAATTGTATACGTTATGTATTATTTTTTCACCACTTCCGGACCGCCCACCGCATATATACTGTGGCAGGGCGGTCCAGCTGTGCAAAATCAAGTACCTGTATGTGATTTTGTGCATGCGATCTAGGGTATGCGCTGCCAGAGCACAGCTCCCACTGCAATTGAACAAAGTGGGAGCTAATCAGTGGAGCCACTAGCCACGATGGCCACCAGGACCCGCAATCGTTCAGGGGAAAGGCAGAATGATGTAAAAGCACGATGCAGGCACTGTACACTGCATGTAAACAAAGCAGACCTCTGTTCTTTCAGGGAGGAAAAGAGAGATCCGTGATTCTGCTAAGCAGAAGCACGGATCTCTCTTTTCGTCCAGTGCATCCGATCCCCCCACAGTTAAAAAACATTCCCTAGGAGCACACTTAACCTCTTGATCGCCCCTGGTGTTAATCCCTTTCCTGCCAGTGTCATTTATACAGTGACTGCCCATTTGTTTTAGCATTTATCACTATATTGGTGTCACTAGTCCCCAAAAAGTGTCACTTAGTGTCAAATTTGTCAGTTTCAATGCCGCAGTCCTGCTAATAATTGCTGATCGCTGCTATTAATAGCAAAAACAATAAAATAAATAAAAATGCCATAAATATATCCCATAGTTTGTTCAAACCAATCAATATACGCTTATTGGGATTTTTTTTTTACCAATAATTTGTGGCAGAATATGTATTGGCCTAAATTGATGAAGAAATTAGATTTACATTTTTTTATTGGGTGTGTTTTATAGCAGAAAGTAAAAAAAAAAAAATGTTTCCCAAAAAATTGTCACTCTTTATTTTGTTTATAGTGCTAAAAATGCAGAGGTGATCAGATACCGCCAAAAGAAAGCTCTATTTGTGGGGAAAAAAGGACATTAATTTTCTTTGGGTACAATGTCACACGACCGTGCAATTATCAGTTAAAGCAACGCAGTGCTGTTTCGCACAAAATGGCCTGGTCATTAAGGGGATAAAATCTTCTGGAGCTGAAGTGGTTAAAGTGGCTGTAAACCTTTCCATATACCCAGTGAAGTAACTATACTCAGATGATACAGAGATGAAACAAGTCCTCCTACATAAATTGTACCTGTTTATCTTCAATCTTCCCTTCTCTACATCTGTTCAAAGTCCAGAATTTATAAAGCTTGATTGAACGGCCAGAAAAAAGGGGGCAGGGGAACTGAAGTCTGCAGCGATCAGTGAGGGGAGCTCTGAGAGCTGATACCTCCCCCCCCCCCCGTTCACACAGCACAAAGGAACATAGCTGAGGCTGTCAATCAGCTGAAGATCCCTCCACTGTCACCTTTTTTTTCTTGGTGTCAGGAAAACTTGTCAGAAGTGACTCATGCTGATAGAAAAGGAACGAAGCAGCAGACAGAAATTAAATGTAGTGCTCTTAATTGAGACAAGTACACACTATAGAGGGATATGCTTTGTTTGTATTTCATGACTGAGGTTTACAATCTTTTTAAAGTGAACCAGTTACTAATGGCTCCGACGCGACGCGCGGCGACTTATATAGGGACATCGCCGGATGATGTCCCCGCCCATTATGGTGTCACAGTCCCAGAGGATGCTGGGACTGTGACATCATAATAGGCGGGGACATCATCCGGTGATGTCCCTATATAAGTCGCCGCACGCCCGGTCCCCGTCATTGTGAGCGGAGGGAGCGATGAGGCAACATCTGAAGAGAAGAACAGAAGAACAGAAGGCGGCGACGACGACAGCGACAACAGCGGCAACAGAACACGGGGCCACCTTCTGTAAAAGAGCTATAAGAAGGCACGATGGCCCGGCAGAAGAACTGAAGAGGGGGACAAGACCCCCAAAGTTGGAAGAAGAGGGCGGTGGCGAGGAAGAAAGCCGGGCTCCTCCGCTAGTAAAAGAGCTAGCATAAGATAGCGGAGGAGTCCGGCGAGAAGACCCCCGAAGATGGAAGACCCCCGGAGCTGTGCAATAAACTTTTATCTTGTGTGTTGTGTTTTTTTTTACTTTATTTTACAGGTGAATGGGTAGGGGTACATTGTACCCCATACTCATTCACATAGGGTGGGGGGCTGGTATCCGGGGGCCCCCTTATTAAAGGGGGCTCCCGGATTCCCCCGCCCGCAGACCCTGACAACCAACACCCAGGGTTGTCGGGAAGAGGCCCTTGTCCTCATCAACATGGGGAGAAGGTGCTTTGGGGTGGGGTGTTGAGGGCACGCTGCCTGGTACGGCTCAGGAGGGGGGGGTGCTCACTCGTCCCCCCCTTTCCTGGCCGGTCGGGTAGCGTGCTCGGACAAGGGTCTGATGTGGACCTGGGGGGGACCCCCACGCCGATTTTTTTGGCGTTGGGGTTCCCCTTTAAGTCCATATCAGGTGGCGGGGCCAGTGATGTCTCCTTTGCGGGCCTCGCCTACCTGGAGACATGCTCAAAATGAGCGGACTTTTCTCCGGCGGGAAAAGTCCGTTCATTTCAAAAGTACGGCGGACTGGCATACGCACGGCCGGATTGTCCGCCGAAATGCGAGTCCGGCGGGAAGATTGGAGTGCAAAACTACTTTCTAAGTCCGCCGTACTTTCGGGTCAAAAAAGTCTGCCGGAGGCTACACGCGGGGGGATTGTCCGGCGGACTTGAGTTTGCCGGACTTTTCCACCCGATTGTTTGATCGTGTGTACGCGGCATTAGACTCACAACCATCTAAAGCTGTAAGTTATATGTTATATAGAGCAATGTACTGACATAGTGGTCATTATATAGTTCCCTTCATCAATTGAAAGCAATCAGCTACTAATTTCCAAATACTGCAGGTGTGCTAATATCATAAAGTTCACTCCGTTTCCTCTTAATTAGTCTAATTAGACTAATCTACTGCGACTGCATTTTAGACATAAACTCTTCAGGGTGTCTTAGATGCACTAGTGGATTTAGATGGACTTTATTAACAAATTAAAGCTAAACTTCAACTAACACTTTATAAGCAGTTACAGCAAAGTTTTTTTCCTTTTGGGATTAATGTTTTACACACACTAATAAAATCTGACCCCTGTAAGCACCCCTGTCAATGTTTTGTCTCAACTCGCTGACTGCCACTTTTGCTGGATAGCTTGGTCTGTTGAGGGGAGATGAAAATAACAGACTAACTGGACAGATCAGCAGATGAAAATAAAAAAAATAATTAAAAAATAAATAAACCACATCTAAATATAAGAGGTAATATAACACACTTTTGTTTTTGGGTTTCATACCGCTTTAAACATTGAACCGCGGTGGGTTTCATCAGATGCCAGAAGTTGTTGCTGCAAGTATAAAGGATTCATTTACTTCTATGATAAACATGAGCAGAAGCACATCACAACAGGAACGGGAGCACAGGGGAAGCAGACAGTGTAAGCTGTCCTTCAAAAACATTACAACCTAATCATAGCTTTTTAGATGCTTCTGACCGTGTTGCAACCTGATTCTGACTTGCTCAAGACCTACAACTAACCTGCTTCAACTTGCTTTTGCACTCCTGACAAAAGAAAAAGTCAGCATAGCGCCAAAGATCAATAGTGGAAAAAATAGGTCAGTACAATAAATGCGGGGTGGCAGCTGCCCTACATTTTTTGCAGGACCAAAAAAAGTTTTTTCAAAAGCAAAGGGGAAGCGGCGCTGATCCTCAACTTAGTTAATCCTCAACTAAGTGATACAAATACAAATGTGAATGTGCTGACAAACTAAGAAAATAACCAAAAACACATCTAATCTTAAATGAGTCCCCAAATTCTTGCTGAGGTATGCATATGCATATCTATAAGTGTTCAAAAAATATCGCAATCTACCATAATCTATAATAAGGGCAAAATAACAAAGTCCCTCTCGTTGGTGATCCAAAAAACTAAATATCTGCCAAAAAATGTATATAAGTATATATGGAAAAATATGCTCAAACAAATACACATAAATAAAGTTCATAAATGTGACAAAATGTAAATAACTGAAAGTGACATTATGAATTGTGAACACTCAATGTGATCCTCCACTAGTCGTACCAAACTGACTCACCGACTGAAGTGGCTGGTAAAATTATAAACCAGCAGCTGCGCCTTTGTGCAATCGATGCTAGGATCCAGAGAGCTGTTTTAGCAATACATAAACTCTACTTCAAATCTCAAGCCACGATCCCCACATGTATAGGAGAGGAGGAAGGGAGCTCCAATAGTGTGATATTGTTTTTAAAAGGTTTATTTAAAAACATATACAATCATTAAACTCACATTTAAAAGTGTCAGACCAGACACTAGAAATAGCCAGCATATATGTGTTCCTGATCACCTCTGGCCACTCAGCTTGGTATGTGAGCCGCAAGTGTGATCCTGGATAGCGTGTTGATGTCACAGTCCTTGCCCCTCCCTACGCGTTTCACAATACGACATCTCCCGGAGCGGCAGGACGTCTGAAGTCTCAACGCCATTTTATATATGGGCAAAAGCACTAAGATTGGTCAACAACACGCAGCTGTGTTGTTGACCAATACATACATAATATGTATTATACATACATAATATCAAATGGTGAATTCCATGCTTTACACTATCACTAATATGAAAGCTGGACAAATGTAATCTTAAATATACATGCAGTCAATACAGCGATGAGTAATACTTTAAACAATCAAACATACAATTAGAAAGTGACTCTAAATTGTCTCAATTCAACAATGGTACAAAAAGCTTGAATATATGCAAATAAAAAAAAATTAAAAAAGGAAATTCCAAAAATCATAATGTAAGGATCCTAATCTGTATACCCATTGTATTTCTCTCCTTGATACCTCTCTGAGTATGTCTGACCCCCTCCAATGTCCCAGGATTTTGTCAATCCCGTAGAAGAGAAGCCGCTTAAGGTCACTGTTGTGTTTTCATTTAAAATGTTGTGAGACATTGTGTTTCTCTAATTCTTTAGTTATAGTACTAACAGGCTCATTATTATTATTTAAGGTACTTATATAACGCTTTCAATTTTTGCAGCGCTTTACATATACATTGTACATTCACATCAGTCCCTACCCTCAAGGAGCTTACAATCTAAGGTCTCTACCTCACATTTATGTACTGGGGCCAACTTAGACAGAAGCTAATTAACCTACCAGCATGTCTTTGGAGTGTGGGAGGAAACCAGAATAATTGATTCTCGTCTTTAATTTTCTGGAGGTTCTACCCACATATTGCTTCTGGCACGGACATTCAAGTACGTAAACCACATCGGTAGAATCACAAGTAATCAAAGACTTAATTTTATGATTTTTATCATCAGTAAATGAAGAAGACTGATTTTTTTTTCTCTCCTCCTTTTTAGTGCTATTTCAAGCCTCACATTTATTACACCAAAAAAAGCCTTCAAGATTTCCAAACATTTTTATCTTTTTTGGTGGGTCGGTGATATTTTTTATCAAGTTTCTCTCGTATGACATTGTTTTTCCTATAAATAAATCTAGAATGAATGGGCAATATTTTCTTCAAAGTTTCATCCTTTTTCAAAGAATATGAATGATAACACAAAATTGTCACTCGTGGTTAGTGTTTGGCTGAAGCCATTTATTATCAAGCAACTGTGTTTATTCTTTTTAAATCATAATCACAACAGAAACTACCCAAATGACCCTGATCAAAAGTTTACATACCCTGGTGATTTTGGCCTGATAACATGCACACAAGGGGTTTGAATGGCTATTAAAGGTAACCATCCTCACCTGTGATCTGTTTGCTTGTAATTAGTGTGTGTGTGTGTATAAAAGGTTAATGAGTTTCTGGACTCCTGACAGACCCTTACATCTTTCAACCAGTGCTGCACTGACGTTTCTGAATTCTTAGTCATGGGGAAAGCAAAAGAATTGTCAAAGGATCTGTGGGAAAAGGTAGTTGAACTATATAAAACAGGAAGTGGATATAAAAAGATATCCAAGGAATTGAGATTGCTAATCAGCAGTGTTCAAACTCTAATCAAGAAGTGGAAAATGAGGGGTTCTGTTGAAACCAAACCACGGTCAGGTAGACCAACTAATGTTTCAACCACAACTGCCAGGAAAATAGTTTGGGATGCAAAGAAAAACCCACACATAACTTCAGATGAAATACGGGACTCTCTGAAAACGTGGTGTGGCTATTTCAAGATGAACAATAAGAAGGCACTTGAAAGATGGGCTGCATGGTCGAGTCGCCAGAAGAAAGCCATTACTAAACAAATTTCACAAAGTATCCCACTTACAATACTGCAAACAGTACAGAGACGAACCTCACACCTTCTGGCACAAAGTCATTTGAAGTGATGAGACCAAAATTAAGCTTTTTGGCCATGACCATAAACACTTCATTTGGAGAGGAGTCAACAAGGCCTATGATGAAAGCTACACCATTCCTACTGTGAAACACAGAGGTGGATCACTGATGTTTTGGGAATGTGTGAGCTACAAAGGCAAATGGAATTTGGTCAAAATGAATGGAAAGATGAATGCAGTATGTTATCAAAAAATACTGGAGGAACATTTGCACTCATCAGCCAGGAAGCTGCGCATGTGACATACTTGGACAATCCAACATGACAATGATCCAAAACACAAGGCCAAGTTGACCTGTCATTGGCTACAGCAGAATAAAGTGAAGGTTCTGGACTGGCCATCTCAGTCTCCTGACCTCAATATCATTGAGCCACTCTTGGGAGATCTCAAACGTGCAGTTCATGCAAGACAGCCCAAGAATTTACAGGAACTGGACGCTTTTTACCAAGAGGAATGGGCAGCTTTACCATCTGAGAAGATAAAGAGCCACATATACCACAAAAGACTTCAAGCTGTCATTGATGTTAAAGGGGGCAATACCTGTATTTATACACATTTTTTTAGCAGATATTAAATGTTTTGGATCACCCATGGATTTTGTTATTTTGCACTTATTAACTTATTATAGAGTAAAGCACATTGCAATATTTTTTTTGAGCACTTTAGATTATGGCACATTGCGATATTGTTTGAGCACTTTGCACTTTATAGATATACATATGCATACCAAGAATTTGGGGATTCATTAAGATTAGATGTGTTTTTGGTTATTTTCTTAGTTTGTCAGCACATTCACATTTGTATTTGTATCACTTAGCTGAGGATCAGCGCTGCTTCCCCTTTGCTTTTGCATTCCTATTGGCTTTAATAGGAAGAATATCAGTTTTAATGCAGACGTACACGCGGCCTTACAGACGTACTGAAATCGTGAGTAGAATCGCAGCAAAACATGGTACAAGTTTGCAATGCCAAAAATCATATGGCAAAGCGTGCCTAGCTTTGTGCCAAAATTTGGTACATGAGCTGCTGTGGTGCGTTTTTGGAGTAGAGGGAGGCCCATTCAAATGAAAGGTGCCACTCCAGAAACATGCCTCACAAAAAAGCTAAAAAAAAATCTAGTGCAGCAGGTGTCGCTGCAGTACACTTAGCTGTGAACGGATCCTTTGCTTGAACATGCATCAGTTGTACCTAATTCATTCACACTGCAGAGCTTGCTTACATTTCCTCATAAATAAGTAACCATTCATGCAATGCACAGTGACATAAATAGGTTGATTTAACAAAGCAAAATAAAAAGCTGTTTACTTTGCAAGGAAAGTTGCACATTGAAAGATCATTTTTCCCAGGGCTTAGTGAATGTGGTGAAATTTCACTTTGCAAAAAATACCCAACAATGTCAAGGGAAACGTAAAAAAAAAGCATTTTTGTTTGCACATGATTGGATGATGTATGTCAGTGAATTTTCATCTCATTCACTAAGCTCTAGGAAAAAATCCCCAGTAAAGTGCAACTTTCTTTGACAAGTGAACCATTTATTAGCCTTTAGTAAATCAACCCCAAAGTGTGAGAGTCAAAAGAAAGCCATATTCAAATGTTTGGTAATTGTCACATTCACCAGTAGACCTAGTGTTTCATAAAATAAAAAAAAAAGGAAAAAAGCAAATCACCATTTTACCCATATATACAGCTATGCTGCCAGTAATACACCAATCAACCATAACTTTAAGAAAACCCATCTAATATTGAATGGATCCCCTTTTGACACCAAAACAGCCCTGAGCCGTCCAGGCATTGGTGCCATTAGGCCCCTGAAGGTATACTGTAGTGACTGGCACCAAGCTGTCAGTAGAGATCCTTTAAGTCCTGTAAGTTGTGAGGTGGGACCTCCATGGATCTGAATAATTTTTTCCAGCACATCCTACAGTTGCTTGATTGGATTGAGACCAGGAGAATCTGGAGCCCAAGTCAACACCTCAAACTATTTGTTGTTTTCCTCAAATCATTCTTGAACTAATTTTGCAGTTTGGCGGGGCACATTATCCTGCTGAAAATGCCCCTGCCATCAGGGAATACCTTCTTCTCATACTGCATTCTGGTGCCATTTCCTCCCCAGGTAAGCACCGTACATGCCCCGTGTCATCCACATGATGTAAAGGAAAATAGGATTCACCAGAACAGGCCATCTTCTTTCATTGCTCCAAAGTCCAGTTTTGCTGCTCACAAGTCTATTGTAGGAGCCTTGGCTGTGGACACGGGTCGGAAAGGGTACCTTGACCGCTCTGCGGTTACGCAGCCCCATATGTAACAAACTCACTTTTTTTCTGCTTTCCCAAAATCAACTACAGTGACAACATGTTTCCTTGCTGTCTAATAGATACTACTGACTTTCAGATGCCACTGTAACAAGAGAATCAATGGTATTCATTTAACCTGTCAGTAGTCATAAACATATGGCTGATTGGTGTATATAGCACCGTATCATGGTAGTACAGAGATATTTACTTAACTGCTATCAAGCTGGTTGTTAAAATGATTAGGCAGCTAGAGAATTCTGAAACAACTTAATTCCTTGCAAATTGCATCATTTAATAGAATTAACCCTAATCTGGCAGATCAATCAATGACGATGACTGAGGATGTCCTTATCTGGTTGACAGCTCGAGCCCAAGCTGAGTACAGAACTGTTTCTTAGTTAATAAGCTTTTAATTTGAAGATACAGTATGTACTCAACTCACAATGTAGTGTACTATCCAACATTGCCTTACCATAGGCGGCAGCATTTATCAACAGACTTATAAGTGGGCGGGTTTTCACAATAAGCATGCCTATTAACTGGCACTTCTTCATATCTGAGATTCGAAGATCCGTAGATCCGTAGTTTTTTTTATGTCTTGAGCGAATCTGAAAGTTTTCTTTTCCCAGAGGATTTTGGTAAAATGTCAGTATTTTGGAGAAAAGCACTGGAGTCTTGAGGGAAGGTGAAATTGGGTGGTTTTTAAGGTCTGGACTTGCCACAAATTGTGTTCTTTTCCTTTTTTTTTATTTTTTCATCTGTTAAGAAAGTAAAATAATGAAGCTAATGTGGGAGCATTACTTTTTTTAACAGATGGAAAAATAAAAAAAAGGAAAAGAACACAATTACAAAGATGTACCCCCCCACCCCATCCCTCTCTTCAAAGTGCTTCCAATGCAACAGATCACATCGGTCCCAGACTTTCCAGTGGAATGGGAGAAGCCAGGAAAGGCGGGGGGTGGTGGCAGGGAGGGCCTCCTTGCACCACCTGTAAAAGTTCTTGGGTAGCTGTAGAGCCACTTGACTACTTTTACAAAAAGAGAATCGCCGTCTGATTATCTTGATATCAAGGTCATGGCTGTAGCTTCTTGATGAGGACATTTATTAATGTAGCGAGAGGTGTTTAACACAAATCTGTACTGAAAAAAATATATAGAATTTCTTATAGCTGACATCACGTCCAGAAAAGTTTCCTGTGTCTGTGTTGGAACCCTTTAATGTAAGGCACAGCTCTATTTGGAGCTCACTTTCAGCTGGAAATTTGAACTGCAACTAACAGCACATTGGCATAGTGGTAAGCAGTGCACTTCTGCCTTGCAGCACTAAAGTAATCAGTCTTTGCGCTATGCATGTTCTCCCTGTGCTTGTGTGGTTTTCCTCCCACACTCCATAGATATGCTGGTAGGGAGCGTTATTTGCTTTCATCTAAATTGGCCCTAGTATGTATACATGTGAGGTAGATACCTTAAATTGTAAGCTCCTTGGGGGCAGGGCCTGACATAAATGTATAACATATAAAAAGTGCAGCATAAATTGTCAGCACTATATAAATACCTGTAATAACTAAAATATTGAATATCTGATCTGAATTATTTTCCATGTAGAAAGCCACGCAGTGAGATTTACTGAACTGTATGGAGGCTTAGTTACGCAACAGAAGTCGGAAGGCTTGAGGCAACTCTATGCTTAGACTACATGTGCCATAAAGGTTTTACATTCTTGGTGGAACAGACGACATGTGATATCACAGAATATATCAGAACTGAATCATGCTTGAGGGGAAGAAGATGTCAGAAGTGTAATAGGTTTATATAAATGACAGCAGCAGCGCTCACACTTAATGAACAGAATTTACTATGGTGACTGGTTGGTTTCCTAGATAGACGTAACTGGAGGGTATAAACAATTCTACAAATGAGAATGGAATTAGTTAGAATTTACACAGATGGTGAGGAAAGGAAGCATATTATCCTACAAACCAGGCTTGTCACAACACTGTTCTAATGGAATGTGTTTTTGGTACCTTTAACAGCCAATCAACCATTTGCCTGTAAAAGCTGACCTCATGTAGCCATCAAAAAGCCCCAAGCCTGCTGCTGGGCACCACCATCCTAGCTGTGATGTCAGCAGTGCAAGAAGACTCTAATGACAGTTTTTTAAAGAATACAATGTCATATAGGGAGGCTAAAGGAGAATGTGGTGTTGGGGGGGGGGGGGGGGGGGGCTGAGTCAGCACAGACAATAAATTAGATGTAGCACCCCTTTTTGGAGTATCCCAAGGCTTATTTGGAGTATCTAGCCAGCTTAAAGCCTTAAACTTTTGTTAGAAGTTTTTGGAGTATCCCAAGGCTCACCCCCCACCCTAACCCAGTTCTTTCACCAAAATAAGCTGCAAAAAGACATGTATAGCCTGTTTTTTGACTCAAGTGACTGTGAACTACCATGTTCCTGATTGCTGTGTGCCTATCAGGGATTGAAACCTAGGACCAAACAACCAGACCAGTCCCGGGTCTGTGTTACATAAACATTCCCAGAGCAGGAGGGGGCTATGACATGCAAAGATGTAGCGGCCCTTTGCTAGGTAATTGACTCTTCTGGGAGTAGTCAATTTTTCTAGCCAGCTTAAAGACTTAAACAAAAAAACATTTATGGAAAGGAAAATGCTGCAAATAAGCATTTGAACACTATATTTTTCTGTGCTTTTACCTGCAATTTTCAAAGTTGGTGATGGGGTTTCTAAGAAACGAACTGAATTGGCTACAATAAACAAAAGCTCCACTTGTGCTCCAATTTTCATAAGTCAAGTGCCTCCTAAATGCTAAACAATAAAAAAAATAAAAAATAAAAAACACTGCAAAACCATGCTGGTGTATTGCTGAAATCCACCCATTTTTACTTAGGTTAAGAGCAGCCAACCCACTCAGATTAGCAGCCCCAGAAGTGGCTGTGAGCCAGTGCTATCTCTAAATTCCAGATAGATCATTAACTCTGCTCTTATTGATGAGCTCATGAACTGCCTGAAAAATCTATTGCAACCTCTCAGCGGTTCCTGCAAAGTTATATTCACCGCCATACCTTGCTTCCCCACAAACTTTATTTAATTTAAAACTCTCAACTCAGATTTACCAGTTTAAAAAAAAAAAACAGGAATACAATGATTAATAGCAGCAGAGTAATTGGTGTCCAATGTCTATTTATCACTTACTTTCAATTTCTTTGTAAAAATTCTTGCCTCTATGATAAATATAGGGCTCCCGTGTTTGGGCTGACAGTATGATTAATGATGATCCAGCCCTCAGCCATTCATATAATAAGCGCAGTATAAGTATTGTAAATGTCAGTTGTTCAGCCCAGGCTTCAAGTCGATTTATTTCCGTTCACCATTAATAAAGAAAACACCAGCTGAAAACTGCTTCCCTGACTCGGGTTCCTTTTCTATTGATTTTGTGTTGTTAAATCATTCTAGATTACCTCTCCAGGTACCGTTGTGCTCTCTGAGCACTGCACTCCTTGCGGAAGCTTGCAGAATAAAATCTAATTTAAATAGCATTAATGCGATCTGTAATTACATGGCAAATTACTGTAAAAGTAGCTATCGCCTAAATGAAATTGGCCAAATATGATTAGAGATGAAAGTGTGCTACCTGGTTCCATCCTGATTTACCCTGTCCGTATCCCCAGTGGACAGAGGCTCATTTTATGGCACTTAATGTGAACTGCAATGTATTTTTTCATGACTTCTGTGAATTTTAAACCAAATGTGTTAGAGACTTATAGACTGTAGTAACCTAAGCAGTGGGATGCACAAAAGTGGATTTCAAGAAGATAAAGTAAAAGAATTAAGGGTGCTCATTTCAGATAATTGCAAATTGAGAAGTTTGGCCAGAGACTGGAGAAAGCAATTTGAATTCTGGAGTCCATCACTAGAGGGATGACCATCAAGAGGAAGAAGGTTTTGACTACATTATATAGGAACTTTAATTTTAAAACCTGCTAGCCAACATTTGTCTGCGGAAAATCCAACAATTGTCCAATGGAGCGTACACACGATCAGATTTTCCAACGGGAAATGTTCGATGACAGGTTGTTGGCGGAAAATCCGACCGTTTGTACGCTCCATTGGACAATTGTAGAATTTTTCGCAGACACATGTTGGCTAGCAGGTTTTACAATCTTCCATGGACAAATGTCTGTTGTCGGATTTTCAGCGCATGTGTGCACAGGTCCGTCAGACAAACACGCATGCTCAGAAGCAAGGACGAGCCAGCGTTCGGTCTTGTAAACTAGCGTTCGTAATTGAGAATTAACATTGGTGACTAGGCAAATTATGAAATCTCCAAATGCAGCGCACAATTCTATTCTTCTTTAATGGAATAATAATGAAGCTGCATTGCTGGTGATAATGATGGAGTTATTGCAAACTAATTTTCAAAGGCTTTTTTTTTTCTAGTGATATCAAGAATAATATTATTATGCTTTTTTTTTTTATTACCACAACACCATTATCCCATCGTTTTTAAGATCAAACATACAACTATGTTGGTGTCCCTTGTCAATTTTACATTGTATTTTTTTTTTATGTAACTACCTACTCCCAAACTGTCATTTGAAGTAAAACACACAGCCAAGTATTATTCTACACAATTTTTTTATTGTGCATTAAAAAAAGAAAACAAATAAAATTAGACATGCTATCTGCCAATAGAACTTAACCAAAAAGGGCATTCTATGCATCCAAAAATATACCAAATCAAATCCTTATTCAACCAAAAAAATAATGTCAAAGCAATAACTCCAAGGCCAATAACAAATAACACGTTATCTCCTCCGATTCCGCAACATGTCTGTTTGACGAACGGCCGTTCAGAAATGAACTGAAAAGCGTGAAATGAAAAGCGTGAATCATTCACCAAACTTCTACTAACACAAAATTAGCAGACGTAGCCCAAAGGGTTGCGCTAAAAAGCTGAAAAACCATGTAGTATGTCACTACGTTCGTGATTGTTGGCCAACAATTGTGTGTCGTGTGTATGCAAGACAAGTTTGGGCCAACGCCCTTTGGACAAAAGTCTATGGTTTTGTTGGCCAACAATTTTATTGTGTGTATGAGGCTTTAGTGGTATCTATTAAATGCTCTTTCCTTTTGTTTTAACTTTGGATAGTAAAACATTATTTTTTCTGCCAGTAAATACCTTATACAGCCCACTTCCTGTTTCTTGTCTAGTAAAAAGCCTAGGCTTATGACATCATGCACAGCTCTCTCTCCAACTCTCGTCAGAATTTGCCAGGAAGGGAGGTAGGATGTGTCATAACAGGGCCAATGAGAGCTGCAGAGCTGGAGGTGTGTATCTGTGTAAATCCAGGAAGTAATCAGGCAGCAGCTTCAGCTGCCCACAGTTAAAATGGATGCAGCCAGACTCAGTGGAGGGAGATTTCTGCAGCATATTTGGTAGGTACAGAATCACAGTTTATATAAAAAAATATGCAAAGTGGTTGGAGGGAAGCTTCAGAATGGCAAAGATGTGTTTATTACAAATTATGTGAGCAGACTGCAGTTTCTCTTTAATTGAATTGCCCTATCTTCTGCACAGTGTCCAAGACACTATGAGATTGATTTACTAAAGGCAAATAGAATGTGCACTTTACAAAGTGCAGTTGCACTCTGTAGGAGCAGTTGCTCCAGAGCTTAGTAAATGAGCAGAAGCTCCGCTGACTTCTATCATCCAATTATGTGCAAACAAAAATGCAGCTTTTTATTTTCTTTGCATGTGATTGGGTATTATTTGCAAAGTGGTGGATGGGTGGGCGGATAACATCACAATATCCACCTCAGCCAATCAGAAGATGCTTTGTATTCATGAAGAGAATACAAAGCTTCCTGTGAATAGTTGAGCAGCAATCAGACTAACTCTATTTTGTTTCCGGAAGTGAGGAGAGAAATCCCTGTCTCACTGCCAGGAATAGAGCACTGTATACCGTATGTAGCTTAGGCTACATATCGTTAATACAACGCGGAACTTGCTGTTGTCAGAATACACTAATCAGTGGCTTTGAGGAAAATATTCCAACATATCCCTTCAATAGAATTCAATCAAACTATCAACTTCTGTTGAGTGGAGCCAGCTGTACACTGATTGATATTCGGCCAGTCCCCGCTGAACCAGCTGAATTTTAATCACTACAGGCTGTCCCTGAGTTACTTATATATGACTCATACTTACAAATGGAGGGAGATAACAGGAAGTCCAAGAAAGTTTTTGCCCAGGGTCCAATCAATATTAAAGACAGCCCTGTATACAATGCAATCGTCAAACCATGGAGCATGGTTGGGTTCCCTTTGGTCAGCAGGCAAGGAATTTTCATGCAGACATGAATCAGTGACAACAATCCCGGGCCCCTGTGACACCAGCAACTTAACACCTTCTTGCCTAAGGGTAAAACAAATCAAAATGCCTAAGCCCAATTTTGCAATTAGTAAAACAGTACATGTCATCACAACTACTTTGTGCATCCAGGTGGATTATACCTTGTTTTTTCAGGACTAATTGGACTTTCATTTGGTGGTAAATGGTAATGGATATCTCCTGAATTTTTTTATTATCAAAGGAAAACTGTATATTTCTTGCTACTATCATAACCTACCACAAAAGAACAACTCAAAATAAATTCTCCTGTTCCCAATGTTTGCAGTGAAATCACATATGTGAATGTTAGTTGTTGTTTGTACTCTTAGTATAGCCAGAAACAATAGTGCACATTTTGCTTTGTTTTTATCCTACCTAAAACACACTGACAATGACACTATGGGGTTGATTTACTAAAAGCAAATAGACTGTGCACTTTACAAAGTGCAGTTTCTCCAGAGCTTGGTAAATGAGGTAAAGTTTCAGTTTGCAAAGAATATCCAATCACGTGCAAGGAAAATAAAAAAGCATTTTTGCGTGCACATGATAAATCAACCCCTAACTGACACATATAAAAATAAATCCTGTGCAAAAAAATACTCACCCTGACCTAGATCGAACCTTGATCTAGGAATTTTATATTTTATTACATTTGTTTTTTTTTTTCAAGTCAAAGTTTATTGAAAATGCAAAGTAAATTACAGCACAGTGGTACAAAGCAGTAAAGCTGATGAAGAATATTGACTAAGTGGTACATTGCAATTGTTCAGGGTATGTCCTAAGTCTAACAAAGTAGTACCAAGTATGATATAACAAAACAACTTTTTAATCATGAACTGTGAAGTCATAATAAACAGTAATAATTTGTCTAGGAATCAAGAATCCCGTGAGCTGATATGACAACTGACCCTTGCTTGTGAGCGCTAGATATAGGGGTAACAAATAGGGATGCGGTCACCGGAACACTAGCAATCCCTATTGGAGTGTCTTATAGCAAGCAAGGTCTTCAAATGGGGTGGGGACCAGCAATTATGAGGTCAAGGGTGGGGTTAAGCAACATGATAGTAGAGGGCCCGGGCAAGAAGGTATTGATTGGTGTGGAATCATAGGGGGTATACTAGTCCCATCCAGATCGTGTTCATAGTTATTTCGAAAGGACGAGGGGCCCGGGGTGAAGGGCGAAGTGAGCGTGACTGGCAGGTTGCCACTTGTTCTTCCCTTGTCAGGCCTCCTAGATTAGCCATGCGAGAGTAGGTTTGCATATTCGTCTGTCGTTTGGAAGTGTCGCCAGCAGGCCTATACATTCCTAAATATTGTGGGGGAGTCTTTGGATGGGTGAATTTACATTTGTTAAATTTTTATTCATTTATTTTCTTCACACGCTTTTTTTTTTTTTTGTATGGCCCCTTTCACACAGGCTTTCTGATCTGTGACATGTCTGCTGACACCCGATGCCATCTGTTCTGATCCTGTCCGTGGAAATCCAGATGGATGGTAACCCTATTTTCCATCCGTCTGGTGGATCAGATCAAATGGGATTGGATGAAAACAGGCAGGCGGTCCCATCTCTCTATAAAGGAGAGCGTGACTGACAGGTCCGTCTCAGCACAATCTCAATTCTCCTTTAAGGGGGCGTGGCACGAGGTGTGTCCTAAGTCTACATACGTTTGCTGATAGGTGTCCCTCATTCCCATCTCAAAAAGTTGGGAGGTCAGGATACTTTTTAATACATGGTACAGCAGGCACATATCAGGGATATGAAATGTAAAGGCCCATACACACGATCAGACTTTTTGACAACAAACTGTGCAAATTAGCTGTTTTGGAGCAACATCCGATCTTGTGTACGCTCCATCGGACAAACTTTTTTGGTTTTCATCTGACTTTTGTTGGCTGTGCGAATGGACAAACTTTCTGGCAACAAAAGTCCGATGGAGCAAAGTCTGATTGTGTGTACAGAAAACCATAGGACTTTTGTACAAAGTACAAACAGGCATGCTCAGAACCAATGCAAAAGATCAGACAACAATACAGAAGTTGACCAAAGGTGGCGGTAAAGAGCAGAAAAACCACGTGATTTGGTGAAAGTTGGCTGAAAAAGTCCTGATGTGTGTATGCAATACAAGTTCAGGGCCGACACCCTTTGTACAAAAATCCAAGGGAAAGTTTGCACAAAGTCCTATTGTGTGTATGAGGCTTCAGGATAACATTTTCTTTAAAGAATAAAGGTCACGCAGTGGATATTCCCTTGGAGTGGGATTTCCTGTTGGGGGGGCTCTGGCACTCTAAAGTGTGAGCATTTAAGTGGTCCTTTGGATTACTTTTTACCAGTTCACTATTATGTGAAATAAATATTCCTCTGGGCAGGGAAATATATTTAGAAAGGTTGTATATTTAATTCTCACCTCTAAGTTCCACCACTGCAGAGAAAGAAGAGAATCACAGCAAAAGAAACCGGTCAGCAGATATTTAAAAATGTGCCATTGGTAAATACTTTGTAATATAGTCCATTGCTGTCATTGTATGAAACCATAAGTATGTGGCAATGTTCCAGGATTCCTTGTCACACAGGATCCATTTCTATTTCAGAACTGATGGTATTTTGACCATGAATTTGTCGGAGTTCAGTACCGCTGACTTTTGAACTAAAATAAAGGTTATCTCTAGATGTACATTTGTCTGGAACAACTTTGAGATGTTTCAGCTTTGCTGCTATGTAATTATTACAGCAATGCCATCTTGCAGAGAGTGTCATCTGGGGTTGCCATAACAACTGATTCCTTTTATACTTTGTGCTGTTTTGTGGAAATATTCAATTGTGTAATCTTATTTTTTTTTCTTATCTATTCTAATTAAAGCTCTATATTCAAGCTTTTAACTAAAGTCAAACAAATTGGTATGGCCAGATCAGAGCTGGACTAACCCAATCTGGGTGAAGTTGTAAAATTCAATAATCTTTTTTTTATAAACTGAGTTTTTGGATTAAAGTGAATGTCAAAGCAAGATTAAAAATATATATATTTAGCACATCTCTGCAGTACATGCACATTTCCCCATGTTTTGTCCCTTTAAAAACCCTGCAAGTACATAAAAATAAGTGTTGATCTGCCGGAAATAAAGTGTGCTCCTACCTTTCTCTTTGACATGAAATCACGTTAGAATGCATTTACTAAGGGTTACCATATACATTATAATGTGCCTATGCAATCATTATACCAGGGTTTCTCAACCGGGGTTACATGGAACCCTAAGGTTCTTCGAGAGGTTGCCAGGGGTTCCTTGAGCAATGAGCAGTTTCTGCCTCTCAGATAAGTTCCCACTGACACCATTGATCTTTTTAGCCATCTATAAGGGGGTAATTCTTCCCAATGACCACCAATGTAAGCCCTTGTACACACGGTCGGAGAATCCATCGGAATGTGTCCTATCGGACCGTGTCTTCGGATAATCCGACTGTGTGTGGTATGCATCTGACTGATTCCGTCTGAATATCCGTCGGACCCAATTTTCCAACATGTTGGAAATATTTCCCGACCAACTGGGCCGGTCGGACATACTCCGATCATGTGTAGAGAATTTTGATCGGACCAAGTGCCACGCATGCTCAGATCAAATTCCTACATCAAAGCTATTGGCTACTAGCCTGAATGTAGTCCCATCGTAACAAAATTACGTCATCACGTTCTGAAAGATCGGATTTTTCGCCAACTTTGTCCGACCGTGTGTATGCAACAGTTTCGGACAAGATCCGACGGGCAAAATCCGACGGATTTGGTTGTGGAAATCTCCGACCGTGTGTACAGGGGCTAAGAAGCATTCTTCCTACTGACCATCACAGTAATGTATCATGAGTTGTAGATATAGTAATTATTGGCAGGGGTTCCCTGAGACCGGAAAGTTATGTCAAGGGTTCCCTCGTGTTGAAAAGTTTGAGAAAGGCTGCATTATACAATCACATTTAGATTTACAAATAAATAATATGAGGATCTACCTATTTTAGCAAATCAATTTGTATCCAATCAGGGAGATCTTTGTACTACTTAGGGGTTGTACGATCCTATTGTACAATATGTGTTGAGCTTAGGTTTAGAAAGCCTGCATTATACAATCACATTTAGATTTACAAATAAATGAGGATCTACCTATTTTAGCCAATCAATTTGTATCCAATCAGGGAGATCTTTGTACTACTTAGGGGTTGTACAATCTTATTGTACAATATGTATTGAAAAAGAGCTGAGAATGTTCACTCAACAAAAATAATGAAGATTCACATCAATTATCCAATCATGTGGAAACCAAACATCTGTTTATGTATTTCTTGTGCATGGTAGTAAATTTTCACTTCTCAACTCCTTTATTAATTCAGACTTATTGTTTTTTCAGCGCTGAATTACTAAGCATATGGTGTCAGCCCTGCCCACTTCATTTCTGATGGATGGCAAAGAACATAGATCTCTGCTCATCTGTTCCCCCCTCCTTATTTCCATAACCCCCCTTTTGCACAGGCAGAGAACACAGGATGTTATTATCTTACAGTATTCTTGGCAAAATCAACAGGTATTTTTTGCACTTTTTGAACACATATAACAAAACACTTTCAACGGCCTAGCTAGTGAATCAAAAGGGAGCAAATAACAGAAGGTCATTGTTAGGGTGTACACCCTAACTCTAAATTCAAGATATTTTTGCATTGTTACACTTCTCCAGCTTGGACCAATATGTGCCATAACTGTCAAATCCTCGTGGAAGCTTGAAAATACTGTAGTAGGCACCGTTACTACTGCGCTTGCCACTGGCTTCTGGGTCCCAGGCCGAGCAATTGCCCTTCTTCGTAGAAAACTCAGCTACCCAGCACGGACACCATTAAGAGAACACTTTAAATCTTCTCAATGAATGCAAAGCATCTCTAATTGGATGAGGTGGAGATTGTGACATTACTACCCCACCTCTCCAGCTCATCCAGAAAATAAAAGGTCTTGATAGCCGCAAATAAAAGAGCTCTAACAGCAACATTTAAAAGGAGAGAGGCTTCTGGCTCCAGGGATAGTAAGCTTTGAGTGCCATATAGTAACACAGAAGTCTAATGTTTTAACACAGAAAATTGGATGAGATTTAGAGGTAATGGTAATGCTACTTGATCCTTCTGATACTCATTGTTCTAATAAAAAAATAAAAAACTGTAATTAAACTCTCTCAGAGACAACCACTCCTGGGCCCTTCTGAACCTGTTGTCACAAGCTCTAAGAAGGATAGGAAGTCAGGTGAAATTTCCACAAAATATTTGGCTGGAGTTGGGTTTTAAAGTATATCTCAAGCTATATGTTTTTATTATTTTTGCTGTCTGTGTCATATTGGGGGAGATGTCTCTTCACTCCATGCCCTGGAGGTGCAACATGAGGTAGGAGGAAATCTCTTCAATGTGCGAGGAAATCCAGCTGTGCGAAGAAATCCCATGTTGAATCAGGTGTTCCCAATAAAATAATTCCCTTCTGTTTTCATTTTGGTGAAACTGTTTGATCTACATAGTTACATAGTAGGCAAGGTTGAATAAAGATAATAGTTCATTCAGTTCAACCTGTGAGTGTACGTGTGTCAGTGTCTATGATCATTTGCTTGTAGTCGTTCCTCGTAACTGAGGTCTTCCAGTCCCCTTATTCATTTAGTTTCCTTTCTTTTGACAGTACCAGTACATCCCTTCTGAGAACTGGTGACCAGAACTGGCCGGAATACTCCAGATGTGGCCTGACTGGAGTTCTATAAAGTAGCAGGATTATAGTTTTATCTCTGGAGTATATCCCCCTTTTTATGCATGCTAAATATGCAGCTTGACATTGCATGCTATTGCTGAATCTGTCATCTACTAGGACCTCCAGATCCTTCTCCATTCTTGATTCTTCAGAGGTTCTACCCCCTAGTGAGTAGTTTGCATTTATGTTTTTTGCCCCAAATGCATTACTTTACATTTCTCCACAGTAAACCTCATTTGCCATGTACCAGAATAAGGAAAGGGATGGTCAGCACTCAGTATGACATCCAAAATAGTATTCCTTTATTAAATACATGTACAGAGCTGTAAAATAGCTTCCGCGTTTCGGACGTTAGTCCTTAGTCATGCTATGACTAAGGACTAACGTCCGAAACATGTAGGCTGGGCACAGGTCAGGCTGCATAACTGGGCACAGGTCAGGCTGCATTACTGGGCACAGGTCAGGCTGCATTACTGGGCACAGGTCAGGCTGCATTACTGTTCACTGGAGAGGCTGGCTGCATTACTGGGCAATGAAGAGGCCGACTGCATTACTGGGCACAGGACAGGCTGCATTACTGGGCACAGGTTTATGCTGCATTACTGTGCACAGGTCAGGCTGCATTACTGGGCACAGGTCAGGCTGCATTACTGGGCAATGGAGAGGCTGGGTGTATTACTGGGCACTGGAGAGACTGGCTGCATTACTGGGCACAGGACAGGCTACATTACTGGGCACAGGTCAGGCTACATTACTGGGCACAAGTTAGGCTGCATTACTGGGCATTGGAGAAGCTGGCTGCATCACTGGGCACTGGAGAGGCTGGCTGCATTACTAGGCACAGGTCAGGCTGCATAGATGGGAACTGATCAGGCTGCATTACTGGGCAATGAAGAGGCTGACTGCATTACTGGGCACAGGACAGGCTGCATTACTGGGCACCGGTTTAGACTGCATTACTGGACGCAGGTCAGGCTGCATTACAGGGCAATGGAGAGGCTGGATGCATTACTAGGCACAGGTAAGGCTGCATAGATGGGCACTACTCAGGCTGCCTTGCTGGTCACTGGTAAGCCTGCATTGTTGAGCACTGGTAAGGCTGCATTGCTGGGCACAGGTCAGGCTGCATTACTAGGCACAAGTCAGGCTGCATAGATGGGCATTGGTAAGGTTGCATTACTGGGCACAGGTCAGGCCGCATTACTGGGCACTGGTCAGGCTGCATTGCTGAGCACTGGAGAGGCTGGCTGTGCTGCTGGGCACTGGTCAGGCTGCGTTGCTAGGCATTGGTGAGGCTGCATTGATCCAGCCCCCCAGCAATCTGATGGACAGTGAACTGGCCCCTGTTTAAAAAGTTTGAGGACCCCTGCTCTATATAATTTATGAATAAATCTACTATTACTTTCTGTATCCAGGATAAACCTGGGGTATTAACATTATCTTACTCTATTAAAAACCAGGACAAAGTTTTTTAAAATGTGTGGTCTGTCTAAATTTAACATAATTGTAGTCTGTTCTGGGTAGTAAAAGTTGACCTAATTTGTCTGTAGGGATTTTTTTTAACATGACAAAAAATTTGATTAGTGAATTTATTATAGAAATGTGCATCTTAGGTAATATGTAAATTTCTTCTATTCCCTCCCCTAAAAGATAACATTTGACTTTTAGCTCTGAATTATGCAAACCAGCTGAGTTAGGATGACATAACTGGCAGATGTGGGGCCTGTATAAAAATACAAGAGTTAAGGGGCACTTTCACCAGGCGATAACTGGCATGTAGTAGTGTCGGAAATGCCAGCTGACAGATGGATTGTTAGATTAATGAAGGGGGTCGGGTCTCTAATTAAATGAAGGGTCACTAAGATCTTTCAGCATTTTATTAATTACTAGGTCTCCTTATGGTCACTGATATCTATTTGCATATTTACTGAATATGTTATAATAAATAAACCCAGAACTACTAATTAGTGCCCTAAATGAATCCTTGTCAACCTCAGCATCATACAGAACAAGAGAATGATCTAATTTATATTCCTCCGATATGGCTATTTATAGATTTTATTTTCATATCCTCAGCATAGACTTGCACCATAACGGTAGAGTCAGATTGCATGTTGCGCCTGTGATTTCAGTTTGTGGTCCACGCTTGTCAATTAGAGCTAGCGTACTTGACAGAGCCATTGTTCCCCTCCTGCTGCTATCTGAGGAATGAAATTAATTACATTCTTAATTGAGCATATTTACATATATAATGATGCTCTGTGGTAGACTGTAAAACTTCCAGTAGTGTCAGACATTAAAGTACACATGCTGGGTGTACTTGTCTAATACCAGGGGTGCAAATAACTTCATATTGCAGAAAGAAAAAATGGATAAGAAACTCAGTTATGTACAGTATAACCCAAACAGAGACTTCTCCTTCTTGATTTGGCAAGCATTAATGGATAAGAAAGTTGGTTGCATACAGTATAGCTCAGGGGTCTCCAACATTTATAAACAAAGGGCTAGTTTATGGTCTTTCAAACTTTAGGGAGGGACCGGACTGTGGCCAGTGGGAGAAGAGAATGTCCTGGCATCAGTGGGAGTAAACAATGCTATATCACTGGTATCAGTGGGAGGAATAAGTGCCCCATCATTGGTGTCAATAGGAGGAACAGTGCCCTGTCATTGGTATGAATGAGAGGAATAGTGCCCCATTGCTGGTATCAGTGGGAGGAAAAGTGCCCCATTGCTGGTGTCAGTGGGAGGAATAGTGTCCCATTCACTGGAGTCAGTGGAAAGAATAGTGTCCCGTCATTTGCTGTCAGGGGGAGGAATAGTGTCCCATCATTGGTGTAATTGGTAGGAATAGGGCCCCATCATTGGTGTCAGTGGGAGAAATAGTGCTCCACTGTCTGCATCAGTGGTAGAAATTATGCCCCAATGGTGCTGACAGTGGGGGGGAATAATGCCCCAAGGACCAGATAAAAGCAAGCTTGGAGACTTATTGATGTTAAGTTGATCTGCAGCAAACAAAACGTTAGCCAGACCTGACAATAATAACAGATGGCATGGGAAGAGGCTGACAAGGCATGTGTATCCCCATCCACACAATTTAGAAATAACAGATCTTAAATAGTGATCCATGCCACTTTGATAAGTATCACTTTACTGTTTGGTGCATTGTGTATGGCCTTGGTGGGCTTTCCTATCTTCCTCAGCTTTCCCTTTGAGCCGAAACAGAATTTCTGCTGTCTGCAGTAGTCAGTGGTGGTGAAGTAAAGTTTACACCCAATAAAATTTCAGCATGCAAGAGTAGGCTGACATTCAAAGGATCAACTTCTATTACATGGGAATATGTGAATTTCAGGCTTACAGTTACAGTGGAAGAAGAAGACAGCTGCTGCCTCTGTGATCTTTCTATTCTTTGTGGTGTCACCTAAAATCTTCAGCCAAATCTTCCTGACATTTGATTTATGTCTGTGGTCTAGTTGGGAAGATTTATTTTCAATTTGTGTCCCAAATACAACACTGGCACAAGGAACCAGAAGTGGGGGTAAATCTCCAACACAGCCACAGACAACAATAAAAACCCTTTTTGGTACCTGAGTAGAAAATGACTTTGAATCCAGACAGCTTTTTATTGCTATTTGAAGAAAAAGGCAGTACTCAAACAATGAACCTCAAGATTGTAATGAGATCTTATTGCAAGAACAATAAGCCCTTGTACACACGGTCCGAGATTCCGACAACCAAATCCGTCTGAATAATTCCGACAGATTAATTCCGGAAGAGGTCCGGAAGTGATGTTGCATACACACCGTCGGACAAAGTTGTCGGAAAATCCGATTGTACATAACGTGATGACGTTATTTCGTTATGACGGGACTACGTTCAGGCTAGTAGCCAATAGCTTTGGTCTAGGAATTTGATCTGAGCATGCGTGGCACTTTGTCCGTCGCAGTAGGCTACACATGATCGGAGAATGTCCGATCGGAGCATTTTGTCTGAAAATTTTACCGGCAAGTTGGAAAAGTTGGTCCGTCGGAATATCCGACGGAAACAGTCCGATGGAGACCACACCCAGTCGGAATATCCAACAAAATGGACCAATAGGACACATTCCGTCGGAATCTCCAACCGTGTGTACAAGGGCTAAGAGAGAAGTGTCTTCTGTGGCCCTGAATTATCAATGTGTTCTTGTTTACTCTGCATAACTGTACATTATTCTAGCAATATGAACTCATTGAGGTTAAATGACTGAGTGTTGGCTATTTTTCTATAAATTGTTAGCCATGCACTCCCAACTAAAGCTGGTCATTATTAGATCAACTTTTCTCGAGCGGTAATGGCCTTAGATGGATCAAAAATCATCTGGACTTTGCTGAACCAGTCAATTTTTTAAATATCTATGGCCAGCTTACAGAAAAAAAGGGTCTAAATGCTGGATTTCTGATGAAGCTTCTATTTCTGTCTGTGTCCACTTTGGAAATTTTCTCTAATTTCCTGACCAGTCATACCAGCTGGTCATGATTTAAAGGGATATCTTCTCAATGAGTCTACAGATAGAAAAAACCCTATAAAGAAAGGAACAGAGGGTGCACCAGCCTAGCACATTACCTTTGCAACAATGTACTTGTAAAAAGGTAAAAAGAGGGGAAACCCCTCAAAACATATCAGTTCTTTTGGACTTTTCATCTCACAAATGGCACTTTTCAGCAGACCACGCTGGGTGGAACACTGGGTGGACAGTATTTTGCTTGATTTCTGCATTCGTTTGTGAGTAGAATTTGATATACTTTTTAACAACACATTGTTGCAAAGGTAATGCACTAGGCTGGTGCACCCTCTGTTCCTTTCTTTATAGAGTTCCACTTGGGTTTTCCTTACCTGTTGTGATTGGCAGCACAGCCAATGTGGAGGTTGAACCAGTGGAGATACACAACCACATCCAGCCGCACATTTAGTGCAGGAGATTTGGTTCTCTTTCTAGGAAAAAAACCCTAACCTGAGATGTTGAGTTACTATAGCAAAATTTGCACTTCAGACTAAAGATACAAATTGTGATAAAACAAACAAGTATAAATTCCCTGGATTTAAGAAGCTTTTATTTTTTCAGACAACCCTTAGATTGAAATAACATTTTCTTCAAATACAGCCATGTTAACTTTCAGGATCACACACTACAACAAACATCTGAGGTTTTAAAAAAAACACTGACCCAGTACAAATTGTATTTGCCTATTTGTGCAAAGGTACATATGTGAAAAACATAGCATATGAAATATTACCATTAGTTTAATTTGTCCCTACTGTTTACATACACCTAGAGTACTTGACTCCTTCTGTTTCTCTTTTGCTTTTTAAAAAATAGTTTTCTAAAAAAACTGCCACTGATTTTAGTGGTGCTTTATTACCTAAGTGTTATCATCATTTATGTACTCCACATTTAACCACTTCAGCCCCGGAAGAATTTACCCCTTTCCTGACCAGAGCACTTTTTGCGACATCCTTTTTTCCCCACAAATAGAGCTTTCTTTTGGTGGTATTTGATCACCTCTGCGTTTTTTATTTTTTGCGCTATAAACAAAAAAAAGCGTCAATTTTGAAAAAAAAACATTGGAAAATTTTGAAAAAAAACCCAGCTTGTGGCAGGCGCGTGCACGTACACGGCGGGAAATTCAAAGTAACGTACGAGTATGTTACTTTGCCCAGCTGTGCCATTCTGCCAACGTATATGTGCTAACAGCGGTCGGCAAGTGGTTACCATTTATTTTTATTTTATTATTTATTACAGGTAATTATATAGCACCGAAAATTTACATAGCACTTAAAATACAGTAAAGTGCAATTCTCTGTAAAATGCTGGCAAGGAGCAGGCATTTCTAATCAAGCTGTGCCTGCTTTCTAAAGAAAATGAACTGGAAGAATTTGCACACTTTTTATTTTAAAATAGTGACACTTACCTGTCCAGCGCGCCCACGATGTCGGCACCCGAAGCCGATCTTTAGATCGTCACTCGGGTGCTGCCGCCGCCATCTTGGGTATGGGAATCAGGAAATGGAGCCTTTCGGCTTCATTTCCCGGTTCCCTACTGCGCATGCGCGAGTTCCGCTGCGCAATAAGGACGGTCCCCGCTGCCTCTGG
This sequence comes from Lithobates pipiens, assembly GCF_037356315.1. NCBI lineage: Eukaryota > Metazoa > Chordata > Amphibia > Anura > Ranidae > Lithobates > Lithobates pipiens. The sequence continues at coordinate 94,365,967 of NW_027507785.1, forward strand.
GATCTGTGTGTTTCCCAGCAGGCAGCGGGGCACTTGCGGAAAGGGGCGTAATCTACGCCCCTTTCCGCAGAGAGCTATCCCGGAAGTGGATGCAGTTACCTGGATTATCCAGGTAACTGCACCTCCCTCCCCCCTGAAAGGTGCCAATTGTGGCGCCGGAGGGGGGGAGGGTTCCGATGAGCGGAAGGTCCATTTTAGGGTGGACCTCCGCTTTAATGTAACTGTAATTAAAAGTGTAGCTCTAGCAAAAAATAATAATAATATATATATATATGCTGTGGTTGGGATTTGAAGCCATATAATGTTTTCTGTATTACAACTGCATAATAAATGAATTCACTATCAGAAGATAAAGTCCAAACTACTGCAGTCCTACAGTGATATGTGTGCAAATCTTAAATGCAACTTTTCTTACTGTTCGAAATTCAATAAAATATTACATATGAAGTTTTTACTATTTACCATTTCCAGACAGCAAGTGCTGCCCTGGGATCCTTTTGACATGTGTACCAAACGAAACCTAACTACTTTGTTGCAAAAAGCCTGATTAGATTAGTAAGCAGAATATCTGAAGCTCAAAATTACATATGCAGCTGAATGCGAAAATGGAAAGGTAACTCTAATTTTTCTAGCTGTTCTGTACAGAGATTGCAGTAAAGAAAAGACAACCATTACTGCCTTACTCTTAAAAAATAATAATAATGCTTTACAAACCCAGTGTCATATGTGCACCCTGTATTCAATTTTTATTTGTAAAAATATAAATAAAATAATTGATATTAATAATAAAATGATTTAAAATTCCACTTAAAAACTTAAATACAAACTGGCCCAAAAATAATTTAGTTTTAAGTATTCCTAAAAATGTGCTTATAATTCAAAATAGTTCCTCTTATATTAACTAAAGATCAATGGTGTTGATTTACTAAAGGCAAATAGACTGTGCACTTTGCAAGCACAGTTGCACTCACTTTCCCCAGAGCTTAGTAAATGTGATTAAGCTCTGCTGATTTCCATCATCCAATCATACGCAAGAAAAAATTATGTTTTTTTTAATTTTCCTTGCACATGATATCATGGTATCCTTTAACCTGTATGCCTACCAGCTGCTGTCATTATACTGCGGCAGGTTGGCTCAGCTGCGCGAATCGCCGTAGGTGTACGTCGGGCAATTTAAGGGCAATAGCAGGCACGTGTACATCGCCAGAGCCAATGCACGTGGTCAGCAGGCGTGATGTCCGATGTCCACCCACGATCGCTCCATGGAGAGCCAGAATGGGGATCGATCAATGTAAACAAACAGATCCCCGTTCTGACATGGGAGTAGAGTGAGATTATCTGTCCCTAGTGATCAGGAACAGCGATCTCTCTCTACTCCCAGGCAGCCCATCTCCCTCAGAGTTAGAATCACTCCCTAGGACACACTTAGCCCCTTTTGACCACCCCCTAGTGTTAACCCCTTCCCTGCCAGTAACATTTATACAGTAATAAGTGCCTATTTTTTTTAGCTCCGATCGCTGTATAAATGTCACTGGTCCCAAAAAAGTGTCAAAAGTGTCCGATCTGTCCGCCACAATGCCCTACTAAAAATCATTGATCACCGTCATTATTAGTAAAAAAAAAATATATATATATAATAAAAATGCCATGAATATATCTCCTATTTTGTAGACGCTGTAACTTTTGTGCAAACCAATAAACCAATTGTTTACCAAAAATATGTAGAAGAAGACATACTGGCCTAAACTGATGAAGAAATTATTATTGTATTTTTTTTATATTATTATTGAAATTAATTCTTATTAATTCTTAGAAATTATTATTGTATTATACCAAAAAGTAAAAAGATATTGTTTTTTTTTTCAAAATTATCCGCCTTTTTTTGTTTATAGCACAAAAAATAAAAAACACAGAGGTGACCAAATACCATCAAAAGAAAGCTCTATTTGTATGAAAAAAAGGCATACATTTTGCTTGTGTCCAACGTCGCATGGCCGCGCAATTGTCAATTAAAATGACATAGTGCCGTATCGCAAAAAATGGCCTGGTCATTAAGGGGGTAAATCCTTCCGGGGCTGAAATGGTTAAAAAGTGAAGCTTTACCGCATACTGCACTTGCAAAGTGCACAGTCTATTTGCTTTTAGTAAATCCACCCCCATATGGCATTTGCTATTTCTTCAGCAAAGAACATATTTTCTAATCCTTATATACCACTTCTTAAACTATGTCTTTTTGCATTTTTTTAAATGTGTCTAATGGACAGGAAAAAGGGTCTGTCAATGCTCTTCTGCATTTAAAACATACAATATATTTAAATTCTAAAAAGACCATTAAAATTAAAATTACAACGCTTCTTGCGGAAATTAGTCAATTTTCCAGCAAAATAAAGGCACTTGCACAGTCAATAGACAGACGCGCATTGTGATAATTTTCTATTATATGCTTTCAAGGTGAGCTGCTAATAACTTGAGAGTTACTTGCCTAAGCCTCGGCAGAGAAAATTTGTGGCATGATAATTTAATATTGTCATAGCTGTTACAGATAGAGAGAAAAATATGCTAAGAGCCAGGACAATTTGTCACTGGACGGCACATTACTTTGAGAATAGGTTAAAGTAATTGCTGTAAATGTAAAGTGGGACATTTTTGCATCTAAAGTTCACAGTAATGTTCATCCAGCCATTTATTTTTACAAGAAGCTTTCTTGATTTATGTTTTTATTACATAACCTGGTTTTACTTTGGTTGTAGCCCCCAAACTACACCCCCAATAAAAATCTAAGCCCTCTTGTATCTGTTTGATTAATCACATTGAACTGCTTCAATAAATCAAGTGCGGGCCAATTAAAATGGCTCCTGGTGCTGAAACAAGAATTACAGCCCCTTTGCAAAGCACGAATTATAATTAAACGTAACAGCAATGTAACTTCAGGATAATTACAACCATTCCTATGGAAAAAACATATAACTGTTATTTATGAGTCTCTTTGACACTGCAACAGGATTTTGTTTAGGGCTCAGCAGAAATAAATATTAATTTCACAATTTTTTTTACAAAAATTTCTCTAGTACAACTTTGTTAGATACCCAAAGAGCTCTGCCAATAGAAACTATGGGAGATATTTTTTGGGTCTAGGGTTGGGGCCAGAGAATTTGTAAGAATGGCAAGGCACAGCAAAGGAGAATGCTTTTCTGACGGGAAATGTTGGATGTCAGGCTGTTGGCGGACAATCCGACCGTGTATGCTCCATCGGACAATTGTTATTGGACTTTCCACCAACAAATGTTGGCTAGCAGGTTTTCAAATTTTGCACCAACAAATGTGTGTTGTCAGACTTTCCGAGCGTCTGTACACAAGTCCGTCAGACAAAAGTCCAAAGTACAAACACTCATGCTCGGAAGCAGAAGCGGTCAGTCTTGTAAACTAGTGTTCATAATGGAGAATTAACATTTGTGACGTGCTGGATTATGAAATCTCCAAATGCAGCGCACATTCTCTTGTTCTTTAATGGGATAATGATGAATCTGCTTAGCTGGTGATACTGATGGAGTTATTGCAAACAAAGTTTTAATGGCTTTTTTTTCTAGTGATATCCAGAATAATATTACAGGCATACCCCACTTTTAAAGTGGAAGTAAACCCATCGATTTAAACTGTTAAAAAAAAAAGGCATGCCGGGAATGCTAACTGCACATTGGCTGTGCTCTCAGCCAAACTATCAAACCATCCAATGGCTGGTGTCATAATGAATCACATATGCAGCACCATAGCAGCTGAAGATTAAACAGAGGCAAAGATGGCAGCTTCCTTGGCTGAAAACAATAGGGGAGTTTACTTCCACTTTAAGTACACAATGGGATTTATTTACTAAAGCTGGAAAGTGCAAAATCAAGCTCACTTCTGCATAGAAACCAATGAGCTTCTAACCTCAGCTTGTTCAATTATGCTTTGGTAATAAAACATGGAAGTTCATTGGTTTCTATGTAGAAGTGAGCCTGATTTTGCACTTTCTAGCTTTAGTAAATAAACCCCATTGTGTACTTAAAAGTAGAGTATGCCTGTATTATGTTTTTTATTTGGGCAAGTTACCACAACACCATTATCCCATCGTTTTTAAGATCAAAGTTACAACTATGTTGTTATCCCTTGTTAATTTTACATTGTATTTTTTAAAATGTAACTGCCTACTTCCAAACTGTCATTTGAAGTAAAACACATAGCCCAGTATTATTCTCCACAAATTTTTTATTGTGCATTAAAAAAAAGTTTAAAAAATGTAGACATGTTATCTGCCAATAGAACGTAACCAAAAAGTGCATTCTATACATCCATAAATATTGAACATATTCCAAATAAAATCATTATTCAACAAAAAATAATGTCAAAGCAATAACTCCAAGGCCAATATTAAATAACATGTTATCTCCTCTGATTCCGCAACATGTCTGGTTGACAAACGGCCGTTCACGAACAAACTGAAAAGCACAAAATAAAAAGCGCAAACTAAAAAGGGCTAAATGAAAAACGCAAACAGAAAAGCGCAAATCAATACTCACCAAAACTTCTACTAACATGAAATTAGCAGAAGGAGCCCAAAGGGTGGCGTTAAAGACCTGAAAAACACGTAGTACATCTAGTACCCCACTATGTTCGTAATTGTTGGCCAACATTTGTGTGACCGTGTGTATGCAAGACAAGTTTTAGCCAACACCCTTCGGACAAAATTCCACGGATTTGTTGGCCAACAATCCGATCGTTTGTACGAGGCATTACACTACATTGACACTATCTAAATTGTCCCTACTCTAGCTATACACTAATGTCAAGATTACTGACATGGTCTCACTACACTAGACTGAATCTATCTGAGCTGTCCCTACTGTAGCTGCACACTATGCAGAGATGAATGATGGTCCTCCTCACTACACTCACACTATCCCTAGACTGACACTAAACTAATATTCTACACTGACAATTGAAGCAAAATAGCACAGTATAGCAAACAACTAACTAATAGCATTGAGCAGAGCCCTGTTCTATCTCTCTCCATGCCAAAATCCCACTGAAAATGGCTGCCATTGAAAGAATATTTTTATACTGTGGGGTGGGAATGAGCCATGATTAGATAAAGTCATGATGACCATTGTCCAATCATGACTCTGACAGTGCTCTGTGCCCTGATTGGCTGAAGCTTTCACTGCTTCAGCCAATCAGGGCTTGCAATACACTGTTCAGTGCCGCAATGCATTGTTCAGATGTTCGCCGACCATCCAAACAACGAAAGTTTGGCCCAAACTTATGCTCAAGCTGAACCGTTCACCCATCCCTAATTGGGACCAAATCCTAGAAACATTGAACCAGGAAGAAAAATAGGAATGCTTTAGAAACATATTAAACAAAGGTATCACATCGTGCATTCCAATGGGCAATACATATAGAAATGTGAAGGTTAAACCTGGGTGGCTAAATCGTAACACAAAAAGCCTTAATAAAGAGAAAAATATGGTCTTTAAAATATATAAAACGGAGGGGGCATTGCCAGTATTCCAATACTACAAGCAATGCAATTTGAAGTGTAAGAATGCAATCATGGTGGCAAAAAGAGACTATGAGAGACACATAGCAGAGGAGAGTAAAAAAATACCAAGGAATGTTTTAGATATATTAACAGTAAAAAAGCAAGATCTGAGCACATTGCCCACATAAATGACAGTGATGGGAGGATGGTTACAGAGAGGGCAACTGTACTAAATGCTTTCTTCTCCTCAGTCTTTACACAGGAAAAGGAGGGGGTGTACTGACCACGACAGTATTGTCGTAGGATTTACTCTTGTGGCTAACAGAGGCCGGAGTCAAGGAAAGACTAGATAAGCTTACAAAAAATAAATCATTGGGACCAGATGGCTTACACCCCAGAGTCCTCAAATAACTCAGAACCAATGTGGTGCTAATATTCCAAAAAGGGCAGAGATATATTCCTGGAAACTACATGCCAGTCAGCCTAACATCAATATTAGGTAAATTATTGGAGGGGATGATAAGGGACTATATCCAAGAATTTGCTGAAGATAACAGTATCATTAGTAGTAATCAGTATGGGTTTATGAAGGGTATTTCTTGCCAGACTAATCTGCTAGCAGTCTACGAGGAAGTGAGATGCCATCTAGATAGGGGGAGGGCCTGTGGATGTGATGTATCTGGATTTTGCAAAAGCATTCAATACAGTTGCTCATAAACACTTAATCTACAAGGGTATGTAAGCATGGACCATAAGGTTTGTTCTTGGATAGAAAACTGGTTACAGGGGCGCGTCCAAAGGGAGGTGATAAATACCATATACTCAGACTGGTCTGGAGTGGTAAGTGGGGTACCCAAGGTTCTGTCTTGGGACCAATTATGTTTAATTTATTCATAAATGATATGGAGGGTGGGATAAATAGCTCAATCTCAGTTTTTGCAGTCAACACAAAAATAAGTAGGGCAATAACTTCACATTAGGATACAGGAAATTTACAGAAAGACCTAAACCAAATAATGGAGTGGGCAACTACATGGCAAATCAGGTTTAATTGGAGAAATGTAAGATAATGCACTTGGGGACTAAAAACACAAATGCAAACTACTCACTAGAGAGAGAACCTCTGAGGAACTCAAGGATGGACAAAGATCTGGGGGTCCTAGTAGAAGAAAGACTGAGCAATAGAATGCAATATCAAGAGGCAGCTACCAAAGCCGGCATAGCATGCATAAAAAGGGGATATACTCCAGAGATAAAACTATAATCCTGCCACATTATTAAACTATGGTAAGGTCACATCTGGAGTATTCCATCCAGTTCTGGTCACCAGTCCTTAGAATGGATGTACTGGAGCTGGACAGAGTCCAAAGAAGGGCAATGAAATTATAATGGGGATTGGAGGACCTCAATTACGAGGAGCATCTACAAGCATTACATTTATTCTAGCTGGAGAAGAGACGCTTGACAGGGGATATCCCAGCGTAGGATAACAATTGGTGGTGTCAGCGGGGAGTATTGATATTTTTAAAAGATTCTTGGACTAGCATCTTAGTAGTGAACACAACATACAGGGATATAGGAAATGATTATCGACACTGACACACATACACCAACACTGGTTGAACTAGTTGGACTATTGTCTTTATTCAACCTTACTTACTATGTAACTATATATACATATATATATATATATATATATATATATATATATATATATATATGTAACAGACTTACTGCCTGGATCACCAGATGAAAATAAAAATAGAAGAAAGGAAGCTTAACAAAGAAAACTAATGCAGCCATCGCATCTAAGAAATGGTAAGCTGAAGTATAATAAATGTTTGCTTTTGGGTGTAATACTACTTTAAGCTAAACCTCACCATCATGAATTAACTCCATCAATCTACGGAAAAAGATATAAATGCATTAATTTGACAAATCCATTGCAGTATTGAGCATGAGCAATACTTATGGATTGGATCTTTTGATTTTTTTTCTTTGGCAAAGCTGGATTTTTATGTTTGATATTTAAATCAGTGCTTTTCACCTTAGCCCTTAAGGACTAGGATCCTCATGCTGTATTAAAATGTCTCAGATTAGACAACAGGAAATAAATGTTGCTTGAGGGATAATATTATCAATCAAATTATGTTATATTTACTATATATAATTGAACAGAGGTCACCTAAACACATCTGCAAGCCTGTTTTATATAATTGGCAAATTCTAGTGCAGCTGTCAACTAGATGCACATTTACAAAATAAATAATCAAGGCTTATTCAATAAATAGTGAAGGGAACACAAAAGTAAGGCCGGTGTCTTATCACATAAGGTCCCCCATCAGATAGCGTACAGTACACAGCAATACACAGCAACACAGATTCCGAAAATAGCCGAGGAAGAACGAGGAAGTCCAGGTTCTAGCCCCACCATCCAAGTGGACATAGAGTAGGAATAAAAAATAGCCGAGCGCAACGAGGCCGAGCCAGAAGAGCGGCGAGCGAAGCTCGCCCGCGAGGGGCCGTCTAATTTTAACAGCCCTATGTCCGCTTGGATGGTGGGGCTACCACCTCCACTCACGGCGCAGGCGCCGTTCAGCTTCGGAGATTTTATGAAGCTCCTTCTGACCCGTACTGCGCATGCTATATGATGGCACGCTATATGATGGCCAGAACACCGGCCATAGATGGTTCGAATCAGCAGCAACCGGCCAAGATTTGAACCATTAATCAGCATGACGAATGTACCAAGTTGATAGATCGATCAACTTGGGTACAACCAGGGTGCCAGATTTAAATGCGATTATTGCTGCTATAGCCGCTAGCA